>NC_051424.1:7719695-7729491 GCF_015228065.2 Penaeus monodon | reverse complement strand
GTAAAAGGGCCAAAAGAAAAATAAAAAGTGCCGGTAAAAAAAATAGAGACCTCAGCAAATAACTGAAAATTTAGAGTATACCAAAAGATTCGAAAAATTTAAAAGAAAGTGGGTAAAGGAAGTAAAGGATTACGAAGATGAATGCGGCGAGGGGGAGTGCCGGAAGTAAAAAAGTAGCGCCAGGTTAGTAAGTTAAAATTTGCTTTGACTCGGTTTGGTAGGGATTTAAATAGAAAAATGGGGTGCCAGGTAAAAAAGGCGAGGAGTCCCAAGTAAGGAAGCAACTGAGGCCGGTTTTAATGAAGTGAAGGCACCAAGTGAGAAAAATAAAAAACGGGGCCCCAAGTAAAGAGACCACTAGAAAGGTAGGTACTTTTGAAAGTTAGTAAAGTGAGCCCATATAAATAAATTGAACGCCTTTCGTGGTGGGTACTATGAAAAGTAACAAGTAACTTGATGCCGAAAGTATAATATGTAACATAATGCCAGGTAAGAAAATTTATGCGACGGGAAAGTTTAGGACAAGTTAATGTCAAAAAGTAACATGAGTGGGTCCAATAAATAACTGAAACTACGTACGTATACCTACTAAGTAAGGGAGCTGAGTAAGTAGCACAGGTAACGTGAATGAAAATAAGTAAATCAAAAAAAATGAGTGCCAGGTAGTTTTTTTTACTGGGTGCCGAGAAGTAATTATGTAACGTGAGGACCAGTAACTTAAACAAGAATAGAAGAAACCAGAAAAGTAAAGCTGGGTCTTATGTAAAGAAATTAATGTTAGGGAAAGTAAGTAGGTCCCAAGTAGATGGAGCGGGGGATAAGTGAAGAATATGAAAGTGAAGTAAGATATGAGTCCCGGGTGAGTAAATTTGGATTTTTTGCCGGAGAAATGGTGCGTGAAAGTTTAAAGTAAGCGTAGGTAGAAAGGTGGTAACGGAAGTAAGAATAAGCAAATGGACGTCAGGTAAGTAGTTTAAAAAATAAGATTAAGAAAAGCATGAAGTGTTGTAAATAAGAGAGCCTAGTTAGGTAAAAAAGCATTTCAAGTATGAAAAGTGAGTTTTAAATAATCAGGGGAAGAGTGGAAGAGGAAACGGCAGGTAAGTAGAAGGGAATATTGGAAAGTAGTGTGCCCCCGGAAAGAAAAAGTATTTGAGCGAATTTCACGAGGAAGTGAGCGCAATTTTGTAAACTAAAGCAGGTAATAGGTATAAGTCAATAAATGCCAGACAATAAGGGTTTGTGTCGGAAGTTTGTAAAATATCTTGGAAACCACATACACACAAACAACAACACAACACAACACACACACACATAATACACACAGCGCACCATTGTATTACTTATCTGGCGTGTCTGTTTTTTTTGTGAAACACAGACGACAAAATCACACGGGGCAATAGACACACTACCATACCTTCCACATACACGCACCATACGTGTGGTGTGTGTCTATCCCAATTTTTTATTAAATTACTTAATTGATTTTTTATTTTTCCATAATATATATAGTATATATATTATATTTATATATAATATATATATATATATATATATTATATTTATATATATATATTGTATATTAATATATATATATATATATAATAAACATATATATATATATAATTAATATATTATTATAATATTATATATATATAATATATATATATATATTATATATAAGTTTACACTACCCCAGGGAAAGCTTTAAAATTTGCTTTAAAACGTTTTTATTATATTATTTTTCCTTTAATTATTGGTTCACTTTCCCAATTTTCAACTGATTTGGGTGGGGTATAGGTGGGGGATCGCTATTTTTTCGTTAAACTTGTGAAGATGCTGCCATGCCAAACCAAGCAAGAAGCTATTTCGGATGAGAAAATGGGTATTTTTGGAAAGGGTTTTAACTGACGAAGACATTGTGGAATTTACCCCTTCTTTCTATCACATTATGTATTGCAGAAATCAAAATATTTTTTAATAAAAACACTGTATGTCAAAACAATCCCAAAAACGCACACGCAAAACATACCGTACACACATACACAAACACTCTGGGCCACATACAAAAGCACAGATACAACCACACACACACACACACATAAACAGATATTATCAAATAAAAATTTACAAGGTTCATAGTGCTTTTTTAAAAAATAAAAAATTTCGTTTTTAAGGAATCTTTTTACAAAAAATAAAAAAAAATTCTACAGTTTGCTTTTTTTTTTTTCTTCTACCCAAAAAATATGAAATTATAAAATATAATATATATAATTATATATATATATATAATATAATTATATATATAAAATAACCCCATATTTTATTGTCAATCATCTGCAGAAGCATTAAAGGATTCAAATCCCTATGGCTGTGGTGTCAACAATCCACGTTCATCTTTTGATCCAAACCCAAATTTCACGGTGAGAAAACAAACACTCAACATAAGAATGTTAGCAAGGGTGCTTGAAGCTTAAACATCCCCCGTTTTGATAGGGATATTAAAGAAAGGTGAGTGCCAGGTAACCCAGGCACGTCAGTTCCCCCGGTAATAGGTAATGGGTGCTAAATAAGTGAGAAAATGAGCGCCAGGTAATAAAGCGAAAGGTCCCAGGAAAGAAAATTTAATGTTTCTCGGAAGTAAGATTATACGAGTCCCATGTAAAATAGCCCCGGGGAAGTAAGGTGGTAACGCGATTGTAAAAAGCTAAGTGAGCAGATATAACCCAAAAATAAACTGAAGTAAAACATGGGGCTAATAAATAGAGCAGGCAAGTGATTTCCAGGTAAGTAAAACGGGTATCATGATGCCGGGGAAAGGGGAAATTTAAAGCGACATGTAAGTATAAAAAAGGGAGCGCTAGGAAAGAAAAAGCGATTAAGTGTCGGGTAAGTAAAGTAGGAGATCAGTAAATAGAAAAGGGTGAGCATCAGTTGGTGACAACAAGGTAACTGATCCCTGGTAAGCAAGGTGGGTAACGTGAGTATAAGAAAAATGAGCACCAATTAAATCAGTGAGCGCCGGGAAGGTAAATAAAAACTCCACGTACGTAAGTGAGTGAATTAAGCAAAGTGTGCCTTGGTAATAAGGCGGGAAAGAAGTGCCGGTGAATAAAGCAGATAAATGATGCCAGATGAGTAATGTATTGTGTCCCAAACGAAAAGAAAATTTGAGTACCAGGAAAAGTAACAATACGAGTGTCGGGGTATATAAAAAATAACATTGTCCGTTAAGAAAGGGTACTTGAGTGCCGGTAATTTAAAAAAGGCAACGTGAGTGCCAATGAATAAAATGAAACATTAGGAAAGTGGGGTATGAGCGCCAAAAAAATAAAAAAAAATACTAAGTAAGAAATGTGCGGGAAAAAGGGGTTTCCCAAGTAAGTAGATACCAGGTTTTAAAAGAAGGTGAGGTTAGGTAAGGTCAGTGACGCCGGGTGAGTGCCAAGTAGGTAAAGTAAAAAGGCGCCGGTTTGATAATTTTACACATAAGTAAAGTGAGTGCCAGTATTGAAGTAAGTTCCAGGTAAAAAGGTGGGAAACGCAAGTAAATGTAGGGCCTGATAAGTATGGTAAGTATTAACCCAATACCCGGATTTATTTCTGTCCCTTGTAGTTTTTGTGAATTTTGTTACATACAGATGGCCCCCAATGTGCTCAGCCCCAAAGGAGTCTATCAGTAGGCCATACTGACTGATCTTGTTTCCCCTTTCCTTAAATTTGGGGGGAAAATGCGTTTTTCCTTTTTAATCAATTGAATAAAATAGTTTTATTGTTTTTTTTTTGTTTTATGATTAAAATTTATTTAAAATTTGAAATTTTAAGACAAAATGAAAAATAATGAAAGTCCTTTCCCCGTAAGGAAAAGGTAAAAGGTGAGAATAAAAAATAAACCCCTGGACTGCATGGTGACCTCTAGGGGTTTGAATAAATAAAATAAACCTGTTTTTAAGGGGTTTGGATCTATTTGAACGTGGGAAATTGTTAATTAAAGTTTTGGGGGGGTGGGAAAGTAAAGCCCGGAAAGAAAAGGCAAGGGAAAGGGAAGTTGAGCACCAAAGTATATTAGTCCATGTTCACTGGCACCAAAAAAGCTAACTTTACACAAAACCAATAAAACGCCGAAACGGCCTAACAAAAAACTTTAGTCTAACAAACAAAAAACGGTGTTCCGAGTTGGTCTTGGGTTTTTGTGTACAAACAGAGGACAGTACATTTCAATGGGGTAATTTTGTCTTTTGGGACCAACACGCACGCACACACACAACACCACACCAAGTTATGTGCATGTATAATTAAATATATATATATTATATATTATAAATATTATTTATTATATTAAAATATGTTTGGTTTGGTGTGTGTGTGTTGGTGTGTGTGTGGGTTGCATGAAATTATTAATATATATATATATATAATATTATATATATAATAAATATATATATTATATATATTCAATTTTTTGTTTATTTTATTTTTAATTCTATTGTTGATTCATTTATTATTTTAAATGATTTGTTTACAATAGATGTTGTCTAACGCTAGAGGCATAGTGAACACAGGGCAGGTCATGAGTGAAAATATTTAACGTAGGTATTTAGCGAGGGCTAAATACAGTATTTGATGCCTGAAAGTGAAGAGTGTGAACGGCAGGTATGCAGAGTGAGGAAGGCAAAAAGGGAAAAAACCCAGATAAATCAAAATAGGCACCGGGAAATTTCGAATAAGCCCTTAGCAAAATGATCGCGAATGTGGTAAATAAATAGCAAAGTACAATCAAAAGGCAGTTTTCTAGCCACAAAAAAAATACAAAAAACGCAATAATGATAAGATATTGTAATATGAATAGATTCTAAAGTTTCCCGAATGTGGTGAGAACACGCCCGGTGGTGTATGTGGTTATTATTTTTAATGTTATGTTGTAAATTTTTTCAAAAATGAAAATACTTCAAGTCCGAAAATTCGTGGATTTGTTTTGGGGCATAAGTAGGTAACAGATGAACGGCGAAACTAATCAAAATTTTTTGATATATTTTCTATTTTGTATATATGTGAGTTTGCATGTTTATATATTTGTATATGCACACACACACCACCCAGCACCCCACCAAACAAACAACTTTAAAAATTTTTGTACATTTGTTCATTTTTCATTTTTTAATATTCATTTATTTATCTACTTTTCTTTCATCCATCATTATCAAATCCATCTCTCTCTATACATTTTGTGTGCGACGCACACACACGCACACAACACACATTATATAAAAAAAAAAAAATGGGCTTTAAATTTTCTATATATACACCTACACACACACACACCACACACACACACCCCACACACACATATATATTTTAATATATATATATATATATATATATTATTATATAATATATTATTTTTGTTGTGTGTGTGTGTGTGTGTGTTGGTGTGTGTGTTTGTGTGTGTGTGTGTTGTGTGTGTGTGTGTTTGTTATGTGTGCGTGTAGTATGTCTAATAAGCACTCGCATCGCACCACTGTTTTTTTTATAAAGTATATGTGCACCTTATATACAAAAACACCCATTTTTCTCTGTTATAGTATTTATTTACTTACCACTCACACTTTCAACGTATTCAACGGTAAGTTAAATTTAGTTAATAAAATTTTTTTCCACCCTGGGTATCTGCTCAGGCGTGGGGGAAAACATGATTACATTTTACTATGTCGACATTGTACAGTAGTCTGTAATACTTAGTTTCAAGGGGAAAAAATAAATAAAAATCATACATCAACAAAAAATTATTACTTACATTCTTTTGTCACTGTGTTTGAATAACACTGTTATTTGCATACGGGGGTTATCACTAGTAATTTAGGGTATAGTAGATATATCTTCAATTTTCAGATGAATGAAATATTCACATAGTTCTTTATCCCCATTTAGGTGGGGTTTAAAGGCTGTATCACATGACATTCCGAATATGTGCTCAAACGTTCGTTTTTTTTCTTCGTTAACAGTCTACATCAGATTCTCTGCCTTCTTGCAACCGTGCAGTTGCCCGTACATTCTGTAACCCAAAGTATTGGCAAAAACCCGTCACATGTCTGGTTTGACTTTGGTGCCACCCCTAGGGCTTGCCATCCCTATCTGATCGTAGTGCCTTATGGGGACAGCTTTCGGCCCCTTTTGGGGTTAAACGATTACTGTTCTTCCTTATGAGAAACTTTTTTAATATATGTGAACCCTAGCAAAGGCAAACCCCAAAATTGTTCCAATATCCTTGCTGCAGCTTCTTTTCGCCAATTTTTCTACGTGGTCGTGCTTGCTATGCCCCAAAATGAGATGGTTTCCCTACAAAACTGAATGTTTTAAATTACGCCTGTTCATAGGTTACGTTACGTTTAAAGCACTCACAATTTTTTTTCATCGCCACCTGCTTTGAAAAATTTTTGCGGGCCGAAAGGGGCACTTTGAGAGTCACAGAAAAAAATACTCCCGAGCCCCTAGAATTAAAAACCGTTGCGAGGAGATACCCGCCACTCCGTTTTTTGTAGTGTGGCCCAGTTTTTTTATTTCATATTAAAATTGATGTTGTAGTAAACCTTTTTGTATATATTTTGTATATGCGCAAGCACAACCAGCTTTTTATCCAGACTGTACGGATCCGTCGGCGTAACATCATAGCCATCCCCATAGATTCTGTGTGTTCCGTTTCCGTTGCTAGCGCAAATTTTTTTAACACACAGTTATGCACCCTGTTTTTTTTGTGGTAGACTGTAAAGGGGCCGATCAGTGTTGAATTTTTCCATGGTGGAATGGAGCGACCTTTTTTGGGATTTTACTAAATTTGGGAAAATTGATTTTTATAATGTTCTGGAGATTTTGTGTATCAGAGGGCGCGCGTGTGTGTGATTTGTCACGTTACTTGCGTGATTTTATGTTGCATTGTTTTTTTTGGGAAAACTGAAGATAGAGGGTTCCCCCCAAGCTTTGACCCCAAAAATGGTGGAAATAAATATTATTCTATCAGAAATGGATGGTAAGTTTTAATTCTGATCTCATGTTACTTCCTTGCTGTTTTTCGGGGGGCCGAGGGTAATCCTCATAGCTTATTTTTTTCACTACCTCCAAACTCCATTTCGATTCCCCACACTAACAATGCATGCATGGGAGTCTAAAAAGACCTTAAAAGCCAAAATAAAAAAAGTCTAGCGAGTTTTAAATTGATGCCTGTTCTCTTTCCCCAAAAAAACTTTCAAAGGGTTTTTAATCTCTCCCAAGTTCTTTTTTAGAGAGAGGACCAGTCTGCCTCATTTACATTCACCCCCAATTTTATATTGTGGGATATGTCAAGCTCCTGGGCCCTATGCGAAAAGGGGTGGGGGGGATGATACATGGGTTTAGAGCCCCTTGTTTTCCAGCGAAATGACTAATCCCACTCATGTCCTTTGCTTTTGTTCTGTCGAGAATTATTTGCATCCCCACTTGTGAGGATGCTCTGACGCATATGTCATCAGATACATTAATGGATTCACCTCCCCAAATGGGGGATCGCACCGTTGTGCATGAGGACTTGAACAGCATGGGCTGAGAACCCTCCCTGTGGCGTCCCAAATTTTAAAAGACTGTGAAGTGGAACTTTTTTCACTCCCCCGAACAGGACACTTGCAGATTGTTCGAGAGAACATTTTATCCCGTTCAATATTTTTCCCCCCGGGTGCCAAAACTTACTAATTTTTCTGGATAACGTCTTGTTTGCAATGTCAAAAAAAGACTTAAGGTCAAAAAAACAGGGGCTTCCCCGGATTAGAGTGTAAAAGTACTCTGCAAAGCAATTTATTTAAAATTTTAAAACCCAAAGCCAGAGTCATTTTTATATTTCCTCTGTCTTTCATGGGTCTGAAATATAATGGTTGGTATTAAATAGGGAAAAAGACACACACACACACCACCACAACCCCACACGCCCACACACAGACAGACCACACACACCACACACACACATGCAGAATGAATGTATGAATTTTTTATATGTAAAAATTATATTGCATTATATTAATCTTTTCACCCCTACGTAAAACAAAAAAATGCTTTATTTGCATCTATTAAAAACTGTAGAAACATTTACATATTTTTTTTTTTAGTTTGGAGGGGTATAAATCATATCCCCTAAACAAATAAAACAAAGCCACCAGAAGAAAATAAAAAAACCCCGACTAGTTTTTTTTTACTATGAGAAAGCGGACATTTTATATCACCCATATTAGGCATTTTGATTTAAATGAAAATGACCCGATTTTCAAAATTATTACAAGAATATCAAAAAGTATAAGGAATAGGGAAAGGGCTAATAAAAAAAATCAAGATGCTAAGTCAGGGGGGGTGTGACACTAAGATACGGCCGGCAGGGGGAAAAGACAATAGGACACAAGAGAAGAGAAAGAATTGGGCAGGGGTTATTGGGCGAAAATTTCTATTCCCCTTTCCTCCAAAATGCCAAAACTCTATCGAAGAACGGAGATTGAAGGGAAACTTAGCTGCAGTCTTTTTTCGGCGTTTTTTAATTTTCTTAAAATTTTACTTAGGGAGTAACTTTTTTGGACAGACAAAAGGGAACCATGTCAAGGCTATATAATTCCACCAAAAAATGGGTTCCCGGTATGATGTCTAAATGTGAGTTGACATTTTTCTTTTTAAACACACACGTGCTCTCTTTTTTGTCTGCGATGTCTGCCTGTCTCTCTCCCCCCTCTCCCACCTTTTTTCTCTGTCTGTCTCTCTCTCTCTCTCTCTCTACTTTTTCACAAAACACACCACACACACACACACAACAAAATTTATGTATATATATATATATAATATTATATATATATATAAATAAAATTTATTATTACACACCAAACCCCAAAACAAATACATAAACACATATTTTTATTTATATAGTATGTAGAAGAGATAAAGTTAAATATCTATATCATTATCAGTTTCTATCTAACTACCGAATTTTTTATAATTGTTAACTCTTATCTATTTTCTATCCATCTGTCTGTCTATCTTCTATCTATCCATCATCTATCTACATCTATCTATCTGTCTGTCTTCTCTCTCTCTTCTCTCTCTCTCTCTCTTTATATATATAATTATATTATAAATATATATATATAATATATATTATATATATATTTTATATGTCACACACACACACACACACACACACACACACCAAAAACGCGCGCGCGCGCGCGCGCATGACACATATATTTATACACAAAGCATTATATATGTGATATATATATAATTTTAATTATATAATATATATATTATTTTATTGTATTATGTATTAATGTGTGTATTGTATGTTTTGTATATATATATATAATAATTAATATATAATATATTAATATAAAATTTTAAAATATATATTAAAGTGTGTGTGTGTGTGTGTGTGTGTGTTGTTTGGTGTGTGTGTGTGTTGTGTGTGTGTGTGTGTTGTGTTGTATGTATGTATGTTCCATATATAAAATTATATAATATAATATATATATATAAATAATATATATAATAATGTATATATAAACACAACATAAATACAACATGTAGATGACAGAATAAAATAGTATGAATTATGTCATGCAAGTCTTTCCATTAAAACCGTTATTTTAAAATATTTTGTTAAAATGACAGACAAATTATTTAAAATTTTTTTATCTGAGAATTTTATGATTAAGTATGATATTTACTATAGGAGCATATTTTAAAAAAAAATTTTAAAATTGCAATTTTTAATAATCGCAAAATACTTCAATGGGAG
>NC_051424.1:7696682-7704595 GCF_015228065.2 Penaeus monodon | reverse complement strand
ATATATATATTATATATATATTATATATATATATATATATTATATTTTTTTTGTTGTGTGTGTGTTTGTTTTGTGTTTTGTGTTGTGTTGTGTGTGTGTGTGTGTGTGTGTGTGTGGTTTATATTATATATATATATGTATATATATATATAATATATATATATTATATATATATATATATATATATAAGTATATACATATCTATCTATCTACCTATCTGTACATATATACATACACAAACACACGCACATAAATATATGATATATGTGTGTGTGTGTGTCTCCGTATGTGTGAGTACGTATATGTGTATATGTATAATATATATATATATATATATATATATATATATATATATAATATATATATATATATATGTATATATATTTATTTATTTACATATATACATATATATATATATATATATATATATATATATATATATATATATATATATATATTATATATATATATATCAAGACTGGAAACAAAAACACAAGACAGACAAAGTGGGAAAAAATTGGGAGAGGCCTACGTCCTGCAGTGGATTGACTCAGGCTGATGATGATGATGATGATATGTGCGTATGTGTGTGTGTGTGTGTGTGTGTGTGTCTGTGTGTGTGTGTGTGTGTGTGTGTGTGTGTGTGTGTGTGACCAAGTGCATATATGCTTACAATCTAATAGAGATATGCTATTTGCGTGCATGTATGACTATAGATTTTTTCTATACAAAACACAAATGGCCGAATAAATTCGCTGTCGTCCTAAAATTATTGAGCATGTATATTATATGGTAACAATATAAAGCCTCTTCTTAAAAAAAAAAAAAAAAAAAAAAAAAAAAAAAAAAAAAAAAAGTCTATGCAAATTTTTTACTGTTTGAAATTAAATGCACATGAAAACATGAAAAACAGACCTTCCAAGTGTTTATTCTTATTCGATTAACAACTGCGGAAGGACTTTTTAAAATCGGGTAATATATATATTTTTTTTAATGAAAAAAAAAATCATTGTCTTTTGCCCATATTTCCTTTTCCTTTTTCATAACAAGTTGGGTAACGTTTAAATCTTTGTTTGTCCAAAGAGCAAAAACAAATATTCTTTATATGTTAATTTCTTCTCCCTTGTTCTGTCATGAAACGGTTGTGCAATATAAATAATTATTTCTCATGTGATTCTTAGGAAAAATCGATTGATAATTGCGCTCCTCTCACGTCCGTCAGTTAGGTGCGACCCTATTTAGCCTAAATTATTAATTATCGATGCTTAAATGTTATAGAAAAGGAAGGGAAAAATAATACTAGACAATAGTTTCGCATGCCAGTGTGTGGTTATTCACAATTATTAAGTATACATAAATTTGAGAGGAAATTTTGATGGAGAAGTATCAAATCACGTTTTCCCGCTTTTTTTTCTTAGATGTTTCATGACTGAACAAATGAGAACAAATGTGAACAAACGTATAGTTTGACGAGCAATCTATCAAGTCAGAACGGTAATTAGTGTCTAAATGAAATGCAAAGAAAAAGTACATGTAGGTAACAGACAGTCATGTGATTTTTTTTATTTACTGTTATTATTTTTTTTAAATAAATTTCATAGAAGCATTTAACCTTTAGCGAGTGTAAGCTATAAGTAGTAGATCCAAGTGAGGGTATTAAAATTCGGTTAGGAAATTAACATACGGTTTGTCTGCTTCTTTATGTACTTATTTATGAATATAATATAAAAAAATGAAATACATATAGCAAAGTTTACTGTGACTTTTTAAAACACTGCTTATTTAACAACGGGGCCTATATTATACTTGAATGCACTAATGTTACCGGATAAAATCCCAGCTCGATAACCTTAGGACGGGCGCGAATTTATCCGGCTAGCTGTACATCCTTAATTAACCTACGCTAGTACAAAATGACAAAGCAATATACAATTGTTATCGTACATCAAATACCAAATTCATCTCACAGGTTCAACAAAGCATTTATTATTAGCCTCGTGTTATTTCCCATTTTAGTCCAAGTCTTACAAAGGTCGCTGTCACCCAACTGTCAAAGACCCACGTGGCGGCCGAGGTAAGCCTGACTGTGGATCTAGTTACCTCCTTGCATGCGTTTAATTGCGTGTGTCTGCATGTATGCGTTTGGTTGTGAGTCTTTGATTTATTGTTTGGGTGTGTGATCATGTGTGTGCGTGTCCGGTTGTATGTGCTAGGCTCTGAGAGATTTCTGTTTATGCGTCCTTGATTGTGTGTGTGTTCGATTATGTGCGCGGTCATATCCTTGAGTGTGTCTCTGGTTGTATGAGCTTGACGGCTGGGAACTCCGCTTGTTTGTGTTTGATTGCGTGTGTAATTGTATGAATGATAGAAGGCGAGTTTGATTTCATGTGTATTTGACTACGATTGACACATGTCTCATTTCGGTTCGGGTATATTTATTTGTATGATTCAGTGTAAGGGTGTATGACTTTGTGGTTGTGTGTTTTGAAGTGATTGTATGTGTATAATTATGTATACGTCTGGTTGTAGGCGTATTTGTTTGTGTGCGTACATTGTGTACGACTGTGTGGGTGTAAATATAAGGTCTGTCGATTGTTTTAATTGTGTATGTACAATTTCTACTTGTATTTTTTGACAAATCGTTTTATTCCATATTCGTTATTCCTATCTCCATCACCTTTTATTTCCTCACTGATATAATAGCATCATTATTGTTAGTACTTATTGTTAATGTTATATCAATCATAGTTTTTATTCATATTAATGTTATCATCAATATTGCTGTCACAAATAACTGAATGGATACAGTAACCAAAAAAAAAAATCTACTATGTCACCTCTCTCTTTTAAACAGTGTCCCTATCAACCCTTCAATCTATATATAAATGTATATACAAATTTGCACACACACGCGTGTGTGTATACATATTCATACATATGTATATATGTGTGTATGTGTGTGTGTATATATATATATGTGCGTGTTTGTGTGTGTGTGTGTGTGTGTGTGTGTGTGTGTGTGTTTGATATATATATATATATATATATATATATATATATATATATATATATATATATATGCATACACACACACACACACACACACACACACACACACACACACACACACACACAAACACACACACGCACACACACACACACACACACACACACACACACACACACACACACACACATATATATATATATATATATATATATATATATATATATATATATATATATATATATATATATATATATCACCACAATTTGATTAAAGTTGCAACGACTTCCAATTTTCCAAACGCAGAAGTTCAAGGGGAATAGGCGATGGTTTCCTTCCACAGGTAACCAGAAAGTCCGCTAGAATGACACGGTCTCCTGGCTACCTGTGGCTCGCGCGGGCAGTTGCCATGACGGCCAAGTGCCATGACACTGTCCGAATGACAGATCGCGGCTTCATCCGAAGGGGGATAAAGTGTCGACTTTTATGATTTTTTTTTTTCTGTGAGTGCTGATGGTACCTCCCTCAGCAGTTGCATGAATTGTTGTTATTCATATTTATCAAGCAAATGGGATTATATAAATGCTACATATTAAAGGTATGGATGAGAAAAAGATCATAAATTAGATGAATCTGGCGTATTTCGAAGTTGAGTCTTACGCAGAACTGCATATTATATTAAAATCTGACAGTGGTATAAGTATTGTTATTACTCTTGTTATTACCCTTTCCCTGTCACACTTTTTTTCAGATTATGACAATGTAAACACTATCCATTGTTCTTTTAGATTCTTTGTAACGGAAGGTTTTAAGACGTTATATTATCGTCATTTCATAAGCATTATTCATGAGCATAATCCTCCCTACTGAACACCTCAGACTAAAGAATAGTTCAGTCATTTTCTTCACCATATTTCAAAAGACCATGACTAGCATGTTACTTGTATTACTCCTTCCTTTATCATTACCATTATTATTACATATTGCTATCAATTCTTTTTGCATTGATGAAAGCAACAATAGTTAACCAAAACCATAAATTACAGAGATTTCAAGATGATGTACAGCCGACAGGCTGCAACCACTTTACCGGTTAATGCAATCGGGTGCCAAAATTGTCAACATCCTGGCACCACTCAAAGGCGAGAGAAATTTAAGTCCCTGGAAACCAGTGCCTCTGATTTGGCACTGCCATCTTGGCAATACCATACAAGTGTCATTAGAGCACGCCAGGAAGCCAGCCGTTGTTATTGTTGTTGTTGCTGTGGATATGACTATCATTGTTCTTATTGTTCTTTTATTATCATTGTTGTTATTATTACTATATTTTTTCTATTTTATTATTTTTTGCCTTTATTATGATTTTGTATCTTGAAATCATTACAATTAATACTGCTATTATCACCATTATTTTGGCTTCTGTTATCATAAACATCATTATCACTGCTTATCCTCATCATTACTGCTATCATTATCATTATTGTTGTTGTTCTTGTTCTTATTATTATTATTATTATTATTGTTATCGCAGCTTGTACACTTGTTTTGATTATCATTATTATTATCAGCCTTGTTGTCACTGTCATTAGTGCTATTACAACATTTATTTTTATCTTTATTATTATTGCTGCTGCTATTGCTATTACTATTCTCTTCGTCGTCGTTATTGTTGTTATTAGTATTGTTATCATTATTAGTAGCAGCATTATTGTTATTATTTTTACTATTATCATTACTGTTATTATCAGTATTATCATTATTATTAGTAGTAGTATTATTATCATTATTATAAATATTATCATTATTATTGTTGTTGTTGTTGTTATCTTTATTTGCATAGTCATTATCATTATTGATATAATTACTACCATTATTACTAGTAATATTGTTACCATTATTATTATTATTAATAGCAGCAGTATTGTTATATTACTGTTATTACTATTATCATAATTATTATTATTGATGTTGTTGTTGCTTTACTTCTTGTTGCTCGTCATTATCATTATTATAATTTTCTTCATCAACATCGTTATCATGATATTATCATCATCATTATTATAACTAATAATGACTAATGATGTGATTATTATCATTTTCATTATTACTATTATTATTATTATTATTATTATTATTATTATTATTATTATTATTATTATATTATTATTATTATCATTGCTGTTAATATTGTTGTTGTTATTATCAGTATTATCTTTATTATTATTGTTAGCATTATCATCACCATCATTAGTAGTAGTAGTACTAGTAGTAGTAGTAGTATCATCATCATCATCATTTTCATTATTATTATCATTATCATTATTATAATAATTATTATAATTATTATTATTATTAATACTATTTTAGTTATATTTTTTATTATTATTATTATTATTAACATTCTATACTTGTTATTATATTAATATTATTATTATCACTTTGTTATCATCTGTTACTATTATCGTTATTATTATCATTGTTATTATTATTATTATTATCATTATTATTATTATTATTATTATTACATTGTTATTATTAATTATTATTATTATTTTTTATTGTTATATTATCTATTATTATTATTTTTTGTGTGTGTGTTTTTGTTTTGTTGTTTTATTATCCTTATTATCATCATTATCATCTTTATTATTATTATCATTATTATCATTATTATTATTGTTGTTTTTGTTGTTGTTGTTGTTGTTATTATTATCATCATCATCAGTATTACTATTATTAGTATCATTATCATAATTATCATTATCGTTATTATCAATTTCACTATCATTACCATTTTTATCATTAGCATCATTGTTATAAGGATAGTAATCATTATTTTGTTATTAACATTATCCTTATTGTTCATGATATCGTTATCATTATTATCATTATCATTATTATTGTTAATATTATCCTTAGTATTGTTATTAATATCATTACAATCATTACCATTGTTGTTATTTCTTTTTATAATTGTTATCATCATTATTGTTATTGTCATTTTTATCATCATCATCGTTTGTTTTTTTTATTATTATCGTTATTATCATCATTATTATCATCCTCATCATCATATTAACATCAGGATCATGACTTTTTAATATCTATTATCATCATCATGATCATTATCATTACCATTATTATCATCATTATTATCATTATCATTGTTACTATCATTATCTAATTATTAATGTCATTATCATTATCACTATTTTCATCAGTACTGATTGTGGTAGTAGTAGTAGTAGATGTACCATAATCGTTGTTCTAATAATGTTATCATTATTTGTATTATTATTATTATTATTATTATTATTATTATTATTATTATTATTATTATTATTATTATTATTATTTTCATTATGACTCTGGATTTATTTTTTTATTATTGTTAATATTTTTATAACTTTATTATCATGATGTATATATATATGTGTGTGTGTGTGTGTGTGTGTGTGTGTGTGTGTGTGTGTGTGTGTGTGTGTGTGTGTGTGTGTGTTGTGTGTGCATAGGTACAGAGACACACAAATAAACACACTGACAGACAAACTGACAATAAATAGGCAGACAAACAGAGAGGTGGACAGATAGACCGACTTACTAATTGACAGAAAGACAGACAGGCAGAAGCAGAAAGAAAACATAAAAAAAGACAGACAAAAAGAAATAAAATAAGAAGAAAAGAGAGAAAGACACATAAACCAGGTAAAGAAATAGCCTGTTTGCTAACTGTACCCCTCTCCCTCCCCCCTCTCTCACCCCCCGAAGGAGCTGAGACGTCTGCGCAGGGAGAGCGTAGATGCACCAGTGCCGGTCTGGTGCGTGGCACTCTCGCTCTTCTTTACAGCGTGGCACCGGGCAGGCTTGGGATTCTTTTACTTAAAGCAAGACGTAAAATGTAGAAGCAAAACGTAAGATCTAAAATGCTGTTGTTTTCAAAATGGTTGAAACACGAGACCTCTTCAGTTTTTTCCTGAATTCTTGGCCGGAAAAACAAGTATGAAGACGAACAGAAGGCGACGCAATAATATTTTTGCTTATGAAGATGAGGGCTTTTATGATGGTAATGATATTGCTAATAAATTGCGTTAATGATGATGATTGTTGTTAAAATGATAATAATGATATGAAAAAATAATAATGATAATGATAATACTGATAAGGGTAATAAAATTATTATATTAATAATGATGATGATGATCATAACAACAACAACAATAATAATAATAATAATAATAATAATAATAATAATAATAATTTCAGTGATAATAAGGAAAATGATGATATAATAGTAATGATAATAATGCTAACAATGATGACAATAATAGTAATGGTAATGATGTAATGGCACTAATAATAACAACAAAACAACAGCAACAATAATGATAATGATGATGATAATTATTATTATAGTAATGATGATGATAATAATAATAATAATAATAATAATAATAATAACAATAACAAAAAAATAATAATAATGATGATGATAATAATAATAAAAATGATAATAACAATAATGATATTAATAATAAAAATTACAATAATAGTAATAGTACTAATAACAATACTAATAATGATAATAACACTAATAATAATAAAAATAATAATAATAATATTAATATTGATATTAATAACAATAACAACAACAACAACAACACTGATTATAATAGTAATGAAAATAATAATATCAAAAATCATAATAGTGATAATAATAATAATGATAATAATCACAATAATAATGATAATAATAATAATAATAATAATTACTATTATTATTATTATTATCATTATTATTATTATGATAAGAACAAGAATCGTCATCATCATAATAACAAGAAGTACAAGAACAACGAGGATACGTAAGTATGTAAGTAAGTAAGAAAAACTAAATGCGCAGCCAGTG
>NC_051424.1:7659182-7664182 GCF_015228065.2 Penaeus monodon | reverse complement strand
ACCTACTCGATGTTACTTACTTGACATTAACTTGTCTTAAACTTACCTGTCGCATAATTATCTTACCTGGCATTCATGTTACATATTATACTTAGCTGGCACTCACGTTGCATGCGTTACTTACATAGTACCCACGTCACGAAAGGCGTTCAATTGATTTATATGGTGCTCACTTTACTAACTTACAATAGTACCTACCTTTCTTACCTGGCTCTCATTTACTTGGCACTCGTTATATATTTTGCTCACTTGGTGCTCATTCACTTCATTAACCTGGCACTCAGTTGCTTCACTTACTTGGCACTCACTCGCCTTATTTACCTGGCACTCATTACTATTAATATCCCTACCAAGCACCGACGTCAACGCAAATTTTAACTTACTAACCTGGCGCTCACTTACTTTACTTACCAGGCACTCACCTCGCCGCATTCATCTGTCGCTCATCTCCTTTACTTCCTTGTACCTACTTACTTGAAATTTACCTGAATCTCCTGATATACTCTAAATTAACAGTTATTCTGCTGAGGCTCTCTATTTTTATTTACCTGGCACTCATGTTATCTTTTTACTTACCTGGTTTCACGCTGCCGACCTTGCCTAGAGCTCACTTATTTCCCTGGCACTCACTTTACGTACGTGGAACTCACTTGTTTGCCTGTCCGGCGTTCACTAGCTTTACTTGGTGCTCACTTACCCACTCGACACCTACTTGATGTTTCCTGCCTTCTCTACAGTTACTTTACTAACGGCGTTAATCAGTTATATTCTTGCCTGGGGCTCACTTACCTAGTATTTATTTTAAGTACTTGGATATCACTTATTCACCTCCCTGGTGCTCACTTGTCTTGTTCACTTATCTTACACTCACGTTACCTACCTCACCTGACGCACATTCATTTACTTACCTGGCACTCACTTGCCTTACTTACCTGGCACTCACTTGCTTACTTACCTGGCACTCGCTTGCCTTACTTACCTGGCACTCACTTGACTTACTTACCTGGCACTCACTTGCCTTACTTACCTGGCACTCGCTTGCCTTACTTACCTGGCACTCGCTTGCCTTACTTACCTGGCACTCGCTTGCCTTACTTACCTGGCACTCGCTTGACTTACTTACCTGGTACTCATTTGCCTTTCCTTACACTCACTTGCCTTACTTCAATATCCCTATCAAGCGCCGGGGTTTAAGCTTCAGGCATCCGTGCATAACATTCTCAGCAGGTGGAATGCGGACATGGTGTACATTGTAGCCAAAGGTATTCAAATCCTCTGATACGTCTGCGATCAATCAATATCCGCCGTTCCATTTGTGTGTGTGTGTGTGTGTGTGTGTGTGTGTGTGTGTGTGTGTGTGTGTGTGTGTGTGTGTGTGGTGTGTGTGTGTGTGTGTGTGTGTGTGTGTGTGTGCAATTACATACTTTTCGTAAAAAAAAAAAAAACGGCGATCTGTACAAGTTTTTTGAAAGAAATGGCTTCTTAGTATATTATTAATATGTACACTTTTGAACGCTTGTAAACTTGCTTATTATAATATATGGTGTGTGTGTGTGTCTTTGGGCGAATTTGTGTGTGTTTTTGTACGTATGAGTGTATGTGTGTGACTTTATGTATGTTCATAGGTGTTTATTTAGGTGTGTGTGAATGGATGTACGTACATATATATATATGCATATCAGCATCATCATCAAGGGGCTAACGCCGACGGGGGCGCATGGCCGCTTCCACCCTTCGCCTCCAGCCACGAGGATCCCTCGGGTCGAGTCTCCAGGCAGGCCCACGGCCCATCTCTAATTTCTCACGACAGGTCTCATCGAGCTGCCCAAGCCATGATCTCCTGGGTTGTCCCACAGGTCTCCTCCACCCAGGGTTGTCTTGCAGAGAGACAACCTGATGGGCAGGGTCGCCCACAGGGAGACGAGCTAGGTGCCCATATAGCCTGAGTTGGCGATCCCGGATTATGTAAGTAACAGGCCCCATGCCAGTCTCACGGTGTAACCGCCGGTTGGACACGTGGTCCTGCCAACTGTACCACATGATCCGGCAAAGGGACTTGTTACAAAAGGCATCAAGGCGAGACTCCAAGACGCTGGATAGCGTCCAGGTTTCGCTTCCATAGAGCAAAACTGGCAGTATCAAGGCCTTGAAGACACGCAGCTTGGTCCTTCTGCATAGGTACCGACATCTCCAAACGTTCTTGTTGATCGAGTTCATGGCTCCTGTTGCCAGACCAATCCGTCTACTGACGTCTTGGTCTGATAGTCCAATTATATGGACTACGCTACCAAGGTATGTAAAACTCTCTGTAACTTCAACGTCCTCGCCGCAAACATGAATCGTCTGAACGGGTTCCCCTAATAGGCTCCCAAAGTCCTGAATCTTGGTCTTGGTCCAGGACACCTCTAGGCCTAAGGGCTTCGCCTCATTGCTAAATGCATCAAGAGCCGCCACCTGTGACTCCAAGGATTCAGATAGGATAGCAACATCATCGGCAAAGTCAAGTTTTGAGACCTTGATATTGCCTAGTGTTGCTCCACACTGACTTTGGCTAGTAGCTCTGCCCATTATCCAGTCCATACAGGTGTTGAAAAGTGTTGGTGCAAGGACACAGCTTTGCCTCACCCCTGAATTAATAGGGAAAAAGTTCGACAGACCCCCACCACACTTTACAGCACTTTCAGTACCAGTATAAAGGCTTGCTATTATGCCAATAATCTGTGTCGGAATTCCCCTGAGTCTCAGGATCTCCCATAGCGATTCCCGATGCACCAAGTCAAACGCCATCTTGAGGTCAATGTAGGTTGCAAGCAATCCACGACCAAACTCACGACGGCGTTCCACAATTACTCGAAGCGCTAGCATACGGGCTATAGTGGACTTGCCAGGAGTAAATCCAGACTGCTCCGGTCTCTGATGCCTCAGTGTGTATGTATATATATATGTATATATATAAAATATATATATATACATATATATATATATTATATATATATACATATATATATATATATATTATATATATACATATATATATATTATATATATATTATATATATATATATATATATATATATATATATATATATATATATATATATACATATATATATATATATATATATATATATATATATATATATGTATATATATAGTTGGAAAAACAGAAAGGTAGCTCATGCTGCATACGCACGGCCTGAAATCAGTTAAATCTGTCCCGAAGAAATTTCTTTGTCCTTCCTGAAAATGTAGCTGTAATAGCTTCTTGCGTGGTGACTGTCAGCGGCAGCACCTTCCCAAGTATTCAGTGATAACATACCGATACCTGCCCATATCCTGTACAGATTAACCTCCTATTTGAAAATAGAGAGGAGGATAAATAAATGAATGAAAAAAAATTGTATACTCGTAACCAAAAGTATAATGAAGATATTTTCATTTTATACACCATTTTTGCGTGCTAAGCCGTCGACTGTAAGATTATTGCTTGCAAGAGGCTGTATTATAGCTTTTTCGTACGTGTCTTGTCTTTTCTCTCTTTTTATATAAAATTAATTGCTTCGGTAATTTGTATTTGTAGTGATTCATACCTGCTTTATACATTTTTTATATATTCACCGTAAATATTGTTACCGTTGTTGTTGTTCTTATTATAATGATCATTATTACTATCATCGGTGATGTTATTATTAGTCATCATTATTATCATTGTTATTACTATTATTATAATTACTATCATTGTTATTACTCATTATGATTATCATTATCATTAGTAGTGAAATTTTCTCCTTCTTGTTATTGCCCTTACTATTATTATTATCATTGTTATTATTATCATTATCATTTTCATATCATTATTCTTATTGTTTTAATCACTGTTACTTATCATTATCACTATGATTATTATTATCATTGCCATCATTATTATAATTATTATCATCATAATCATTATCACCATTATTATTGCTATTTTGAATGGTAAAACAAGACTCTGTCCATACTGTAGTAGAAATCCCTACAATGCACAAATTAGTTTGTACTTTTTTTCCATTACCACTATAATTATTATCATCATTATTGTTGTTATCATTGTTACTGCAGTTTTCATTATTGTTATCATCTTTATTTTTAATATTTGTATCATTATCATAATTATCATTATTACTATCATATTATTTGTGCTATCATTATTGTGACAATTATTATGATAATTATCATTAAGTAGTAGTAGTAGTAGTAGTAGTATGTTCATCATTATCATAATTATTTTTATTATTGTTATTATTATTATTATTATCATCGCTACTATTATTATTATTATTATTCATGATTGTTGTCACCAGTATTACTATTGATACTAATATTCTTATCACTATTTCTATTGTTACTATCATCATTCTTATAAATATCATCATTACTCTTATAATTATCATTAATATTGTTATTACAATTACTATTATAATCATCATTATTATCATTATCATCATCATCATTATTATTATTGTTGTTGTTGTTGTTGTTGTTATTGTTTTATTGTTATTATCATAATTTTATTATCATTATTAATATCATTATCATCATTAATACTATCATTATTATTACTGTCATTATTATTTTAATTAACATTCTATTTTAATTAACATTCTTGTTGTTATCATCATTATTACTTTAATATCAATATTGTTAATATCAATATTGTTATTTTTTCCAAATCATTATTTTTCCTTTTTTTCCAAATCATTATCGTTCTTTTTTTCCAAATCATTATTGTTGTCATATCATTATCCTCAGCAACAGCATTTTGGATTTAGAGGAAAAATATTTTTAAATTCTCATATTGTCTGTCCTTATGACATAACTATTATCGTTCCAATTATTACACAAGGATTTTCTTACGTGAATATTTCTGTGTGTAAATTTATTTGTGTGTGCTGGGGGGGGAGGGGTGTTAGTGTGTGTGTGTGTGTGTGTGTGTGTGTGTTCGTGTGTGTGTGTGTGTG
>NC_051424.1:7651682-7654182 GCF_015228065.2 Penaeus monodon | reverse complement strand
ATATATATGTATATATATATGTGTACATATATATATGTATATATATACATATATACATATATATACAGATATATATGCACATATACATATGTGTGTGTGTGTGTTACATTAAAGCATGCGTGCGTGTGTATGTATGTGTGTGTGTGAGTGTCTGGGTGTGTGTGTGTGTTACATTAAAGCCTTCGTATTTGCGTGTGTGAATGCATATATGCACAGTATACATATATATACATACATACATACATATATACATATATATATACATATATATATACATATATATATATAATTTACATATATATATAATATATATATAATTATATATATATATATTATGTATTATGTTGTATGTATTATATTTATGTATATATTATATATTATATATATATATATATATATATATATATATATATGTGTGTGTGTGTGTGTGTGTGTGTGTGTGTGTGTGTTGTGTATTTGTTATATATATATATATATATATATATATATATATATATATATATATATATATATATATATATATATAAGCGCGTGTGTGTGTGTGTGTGTGTGCGTGTGTGTTTGTTTTCCGTGTCTGCAGGAAGGTATTAAAGTGTTTAGGTGTATGAACGCAAATATATACAGTTTATCCAAAAATGTGTCTGATCTGTGAGTAGCTCTTATATGCAAATTCATATCTAGCTTTGGGTTAAATAGCATTTGATGATCTTTCAGGAATAGCGAAGTCCCATTATGTGTGACGATGAAACCTGCGCCCTCGTGGTCGACAACGGCTCCGGCATGGTCAAGGCCGGATTCGCAGGAGACGACGCCCCACGATGCGTCTTCCCCTCCATCGTCGGCCGCCCCCGTCACCAGGGTGTGATGGTCGGCATGGGTCAGAAGGACGCCTACGTCGGCGATGAGGCCCAGAGCAAGAGAGGTATCCTCACTCTCAAGTACCCCATAGAGCACGGTATCATCACCAACTGGGACGACATGGAGAAGATCTGGCATCACTCCTTCTACAACGAACTCCGTGTTGCTCCTGAGGAATCTCCCGTCCTCCTCACTGAGGCTCCCCTCAACCCCAAGGCCAACCGTGAGAAGATGACCCAGATCATGTTCGAGACCTTCAACACACCTGCCATGTACGTGGCCATCCAGGCCGTGCTGTCCCTGTACGCCTCTGGTCGTACCACTGGTATTGTGCTCGACACTGGTGATGGTGTGACCCACACTGTCCCCATCTACGAAGGTTATGCTCTTCCTCATGCCATCCTCCGTCTTGACTTGGCTGGTCGTGACCTTACCGCTTACCTGATGAAGATCCTAACAGAGAGAGGTTATTCTTTTACCACAACAGCGGAAAGAGAAATTGTTAGAGATGTAAAGGAAAAATTGTGTTACGTTGCTCTTGATTTCGAGGGTGAAATGGCAACAGCTGCAGCTTCCTCTTCTTTGGAGAAATCCTACGAACTTCCCGACGGTCAGGTCATCACCATAGGTAACGAGAGATTCCGTGCTCCTGAGGCTCTGTTCCAGCCCTCGCTCCTGGGCATGGAGTCCGTCGGCATTCATGAAACTGTATACAATTCCATCATGAGATGCGATATTGATATCAGGAAGGATCTGTTTGCCAATAACGTCATGTCTGGAGGTACCACCATGTACCCTGGTATCGCCGACCGCATGCAGAAGGAAATCACTGCCCTTGCCCCTTCCACCATCAAAATCAAGATCATTGCTCCTCCTGAGCGCAAATACTCCGTGTGGATCGGTGGTTCTATCCTTTCTTCCTTATCCACCTTCCAGGCAATGTGGATCACCAAGGAAGAGTTTGATGAATCTGGTCCAGGCATCGTCCACCGCAAGTGTTTCTAAAGTTCTCCAAGTGTGTTGTACTGGTAATATCTTGAATGAGTTGTCCCACCATATATAGTCATCCGAAGATTAGTGCTGAAGGTAACCGTTATATATGCAAGTGAGGAGTAACCATGTAGTTACTGAAATAAAATCAAATACATGTCTGTAACAAATCAAGCACCTGAGCAAATGTGAAAAGTTCAGAGAGTTTCGACAACAGTCTATAGCATTTGAGCAAGTGTCCACATACTTTTCGCAAACGGTTGTGGACTTTTGCGGTAAGGTATTTAATACACTTGTAAACGGATACATACTACTCCACTGTTAGGGCGACAGTTACCAGTTATTTATTACTGTATCTCTTGAATTATAATTGTTTGTCCTGAATGTAAAAAAAAAGAATTGTTAATAATATGTGAAAGAAGTGTTTTTAAACCCGGCCAGTTATTCATATAAAATAGCAATAAACAGAAAAGTAATTTCCACAAATCTGTAACCAGATAAAGATAAAGCAGTTTTCCTAATATGCTATGGTAATTACAGCATGAAAGTTAACATAGTTAATCTGAAATGAAAAAAAACATCAACAATAATATATTCACTGAAAAAGTTGTTGCATATACATGCTTTTGATATGACTTTCATTGCCCTACTT
>NC_051424.1:7606682-7631682 GCF_015228065.2 Penaeus monodon | reverse complement strand
CTCTTCCTCACGCCATCATGCGTCTCGACTTGGCCGGCCGTGACTTGACTGACTACCTCATGAAGATCATGACTGAGCGTGGCTACTCCTTCACCACCACCGCCGAACGTGAAATCGTTCGTGACGTAAAGGAGAAGCTTTGCTATGTCGCCCTTGACTTCGAGAACGAGATGGCTCAGGCAGCTGCATCAACCTCCCTGGACAAGTCCTATGAACTTCCCGACGGTCAGGTCATCACCATCGGTAACGAGCGTTTCCGTGCCCCTGAGTCTCTGTTCCAGCCTTCCTTCCTTGGTATGGAATCCTCTGGCATCCATGAAACTGTCTACACATCCATCATGAAGTGCGACGTCGATATCAGGAAGGACCTGTACGCCAACACCGTCATGTCTGGAGGTACTACCATGTACCCTGGTATCGCTGACCGCATGCAGAAGGAAATCACAACTCTGGCTCCTTCTACCATCAAGATCAAGATCATTGCTCCTCCCGAGCGTAAATACTCCGTGTGGATCGGTGGTTCCATCCTGGCTTCCCTGTCCACTTTCCAGGCCATGTGGATCACCAAGGAGGAATATGACGAGTCCGGCCCTGGCATTGTCCATCGCAAGTGCTTCTAAAGTGGTGCTAAGCGCCTTTGTTCTCTGCCAATTGCTTTTCAGATGCTCTTCTGTTAAACAGAAGAAACGCATAACTGTGAGAGTTGGATGTTATATCTATGGTATGATATCCCAAGAATAAATACACTTTTTAAGCAATAAAAGGTCACAATATTTTCTTCTTTCTTTCTTTGAATTAAAATTATAAATGAAACCATACTCGCACCACATTAGTGTTAAGGTTTCGTATATACCCATGTGGTCTCTACGCAGGGATAGAAACAGATATGGGCAAGGAAGAAACAGGTTGTGATTTAGAGAAATCAGTGCCAAGGTAAGAGGTAGATATAGATGTAGATATGAACAGAGATGAAATATAATATATACAAATTCTCATATGTGTTTACATATATATATATATATATATATATATATATATATATATATATATATATATTATAATATATATATATATATATATATATATATATATATATGTGTGTGTGTGTGTGTGTGTGTGTGTGTGTGTGTGTGTGTGTGTGTGTGTGTGTGTGTGTGTGTATGTGTGTGTGTGTGTGTGTGTGGTCTGTGTGTGTGTGTGTCTGTGTGTGTGTGTGTGTATCAGTGTGTGTATATGTATATATTTGTATATACACAACACATCAAACTATATATATATATATATATATATATATATATATATATATATCATATATATATATATATATATTATATATATATATATATATATATATATATATATATATATATATGTGTGTGTGTGTGTACATGCACACACACATAAATATATCTGTGTATGTGTGCACATGTATGTGTATGTGTGTGTGTGTGTGTGTGTGTGTGTGTGTGTGTGTGTGTGTGTGTGTGTGTGTGTGTGTGTGTGTGTGTGTGTGTGTACACACGATAAGAAATATATATATATACATCGTTACTCGTTCTGACGACGATCTAATACGACGATGAAAATGGTGGGGATTTTTATATGCCTAATACTTTTAAATCTACTGGCAGGTCTACGTGGCATGGATGCCACTTACACCGCCTTTAATATGCTCCCTTGTAATTGCTTGGGCAACGACCATATGGTAATTGCGGGATGATCTTGGTCGAAGTCTCTGCCCATGGCTGCCCAGACATCCTCAACTGGAATGAGATCTCGTGGAAACCCTGAGCTTTGTGGGGGTATCTGATTGCATAATGCGAAAACCAGCCGGATGTTGCCAACAGAACAGACGGGGTCCGCACTTCTTGCAGCAGTTATGGGCAGTTAAAAAAATAATAATAATAATAATTAGAATAACTATCTATCGAACCACACCCTCTTCTCAAACCCAGTCAGCTCGAGGGGTGTTGCCACTGAGTATCAAATAGTTTTCATTAACTCGTGGTATTCATGCCCTTGAATGCAAAGTTCCAACTTGTCTTTTATATAGCACATTGATTTATGGTTTTGTATGGAATTTACCTGATCTTCCTCCGTCGTGCATCTAGGGCGCCCACCTCTGGCCTTGTCTCTGGTAAACCTAGTGTCCAGGTATCCATGGATCCCCAGAAACACGGTTGGCTTCGAAATACCTAATCTTCATGTAATGGCTTTTGATAGTCCCTCATAGTAAAACGCAATTACGGTGCTACGAATGGTCCGTGAGGTCTCCATTGCTGATATTGCCACAATACGAGGCCCTAGCCATATCAGCTCGAAACACTATTCAAACACATGACGAAGTTTAGTCTGTTCTAAGTTTCGAGAACAATTACCAACCTTTCCGGATCAACTCCTTGATCGTCTCGGTTTCATCTACTCCCGATTAAAGATATGTTTTAGCGACTGTAGACACCACAATAAACATTAGTTGAGTAATTCAATCACCTGGTTATAGAGTTTAACATATCTTAGTGTAACGTACCGAATTAAAAAGATGATATGATTATATATTCTAGAACATCAACTGAGATGACCGCGTGTTTTTTTTTTCTATCACTCTTGTGGCTGTACAGGCGTTGGTGAACTTCGTCACGCTTGAGATAACATAAATTAATAAATAGATGAATCATTGATAAATAACAGAAGAGAATAGTATATACCGAATGTAGGATCGTAAACAATTTTATTTCTGATACATCATATGAGATGAAATTATTATCTGAATGACTGCAGCACATCTTTCGCTATAAGAGTCTTAGCTAATATTCTTCATTGCCAAGTAGATTATGGCGTGTGGAAGGCGTGGATTTATGTTGCCATCTGCCCGTGACCAATGTCCTTTTGCATTATAGATTGTACATGCACTAGTTATATTATATAGTATTTGCTATATGATATCTACTGAAAATCAGAATCTACAAACCGCATTTCGTATGATTTTTTGTAGTTCTGATTTTATCACCGTATGTATGTGTCCCCTCCATAAACCTATATTTTTGTTGTACCACATATTCAGGCGACAACATTCCTATGACAAAAATAAGTTGGTAAAAAAAAAAAAGATTATTGGTTCAAGTCATGTGTATTTCAGCTATCTGTGTTTTGAGAGTAAATCTTAGTCACGTTATCTACCAGTCCATACCTGTTTAATTAGATGTATTCTTTAACGGTGATAAACAGGCTCAACAAAGGGTAAATTGCATAATAGGAGTTACATCACGAAGGCATAGGATACCTGAAAGAGAGAGAAACAGAGAAACAAGCGACACAGATAAATACCGTTGACAAAACAAAACAACAAGAACTGGCCCTGAAGATTATAGGTGTGGAGGGGGATGAGGTACGCGGCCCTATGGTTTGTTAGCGGCGTGCCAGTCAACGTTAGGTAATCTAATGACAGTATTGGCTCTTGCTCCGTGATGACACGCTTATTGGTCTGCCAAGTGACCTATAATGGTAACTTGATACTGTTCTTCCTAAGTTTCTCATATTTACCGAATTATTTCACCTTTTGCGATTCGTTTCATGTTGTAAGTCAGGAGAAGGACGTCCCCTTCTGATCAATATTCAGTGATTCATTTTTTTTCATATTCGTTATCACCATAATCATTCGTCTATCTTGGCAGCAATAAGCGTCATTGTCAATCCACTCTTGGCAGCAGGGAAGATGCCTTGTGCCTACATATATGGCCACAACAAGACCCGCTGATTGATATATGAATCGCAAATAAACCCCCGCCTTGCAGTGCCGTGTTGCAGGTAGAGGGTCACCGAGAGGAAGTGCAGAGTCGTCGCTCAAGCCAGTGTTTCGTATCTTTGCTCGAAGTAAGTGAAGCCCTTAGACCTTTACGTGGTTTGTGATGAACAGACTCTGATGTTGGTGTGTGAAAGTATTTCATGTCAAAGGCATTATGGTTATTGAAATCATGCGAAGTGAATTTCGCTCACCTGAAGCTCATTTTTGGTTGCCCAAAGTTGTGTTCCAGTCATCAATTCACTTCAAATTCTCTTTTTGCCTCCTTTCGTCCCTCCCCCTCCCCTTTTTCTCTCCCTCCCCCCCTTTCTCTCACTCTCTCTCTCTCTCTCTCTCTCTCTCTCTCTCTCTCTCTCTCTCTCTCTCTCTCTCTCTCTCTCTTATCATCTATCAATATCTTTATTTATCTCTTCCTTTTCCGTATGTTTATTCTTGTTGCTTTGCTGTATACGGTTTGCCCATGTGTTCATGCATATATATATGCCAGCTATTCATATATAATTCCTTTTATAGAATGGTACATGTGCATAGCCATGTGTGTCTGGAAATGAACAACTGTTAAATTGGTCGATAATGAGAGAGAGAAATGAAGAGAGAAAAGAGTAAGAGAAATCTATGAAACGTGTAAAGGGAATATGTATGTGTGTGGGTCTGTGTGTCCATATATGTGTATGTGTTCGAATGAGTGAATGTGAGCGTTTATGTATGCACAGGAGGATTCTAATTACATGCATATTCTTTGATTTATGTTATTCATTATATATATTGTATAAATTCATGGACTCGCGAAAAAATGACTTCCTCGCATTTATTGCAGATTTTAGGTGATCACCATGTGTGACGACGAAGCAAGTGCACTGGTCTGTGACAATGGCTCCGGCCTCTGCAAGGCTGGCTTCGCCGGAGACGACGCCCCTCGCGCCGTCTTCCCCTCCATCGTTGGCCGCCCCCGTCATCAGGGTGTGATGGTTGGCATGGGTCAGAAGGATGCCTACGTCGGTGATGAGGCCCAGAGCAAGAGAGGTATCCTCACTCTCAAGTACCCCATCGAGCACGGTATCATCACCAACTGGGACGACATGGAAAAGGTTTGGCATCACACTTTCTACAACGAACTCCGTGTTGCTCCTGAGGAATCTCCCGTCCTCCTCACTGAGGCTCCCCTCAACCCCAAGGCCAACCGCGAGAAGATGACCCAGATCATGTTCGAAACCTTCAGCTGCCCCGCCATGTACGTGGCCATCCAGGCCGTGCTATCCCTCTACGCCTCTGGTCGTACCACCGGTATTGTTCTTGATTCTGGTGATGGCGTGACCCACACTGTCCCCATCTACGAAGGTTATGCTCTTCCTCATGCTATTCTACGTCTCGACTTGGCCGGTCGTGACCTGACCAACTATCTAATGAAGATTCTAACGGAACGTGGCTACTCCTTCACCACCACCGCCGAACGTGAAATCGTCCGTGACATCAAGGAGAAGCTTTGCTATGTGGCTCTAGACTTTGAAAATGAAATGGCACAAGCAGCAGCAACTTCCTCGCTTGAAAAGTCCTATGAACTTCCCGACGGTCAGGTCATCACCATCGGCAACGAACGTTTCCGTGCACCTGAAGCCCTGTTCCAGCCATCTTTCCTCGGCATGGAATCTTGTGGCATTCACGAAACTGTTTATCACTCGATTATGAAGTGCGACGTCGACATCAGGAAGGACCTGTACGCCAACACCGTCATGTCTGGTGGTACCACCATGTACCCTGGTATCGCTGACCGCATGCAGAAGGAAATCACGAACTTGGCTCCCTCTACTATCAAGATCAAGATCATTGCTCCTCCCGAGCGCAAATACTCCGTGTGGATCGGCGGTTCCATCCTGGCCTCCCTGTCCACCTTCCAGTCCATGTGGATCACCAAGGAGGAATACGATGAGTCCGGCCCTGGTATTGTTCACCGCAAATGTTTCTAAATTCCAAAATTCTATGGATTCGTACGATTTCTAAAACAAGTCAACGCTTTTATCCTTATAAATCATGTGAACCCATTGCTCTTTCACATTTACGTTAAGTATAAATTATATATTATTTTTATGAAAAGCTGAATCAAGATTAATTTTAATGTTTTTTAACATACAACAGAATTGTGCGTAAATAAAATTGAAAGCGTATTCTCATTTAAATTTAACCTAAATGCGTTTTGATATTTTCATTAACTCATGGCGTCAGAAAATAACTCATTTTGATTATGTAAAATTATGCTTTTGATTGTTGTTGTATGTGAAATTATCATATCATTAGGTGCACCCACTCTCTAAAGTGCCTTCATTATATCATGAATTTTAGAAGCTTTGTCAGGCTCTCACTGGGAAAATTTATTATCTTCAGAGAAACTGATAAAGTTGTCTTTACAGCCTGTCATGAATGAATGAATGTATACGCTTGTACAGTCACAGCTATAAACTGTTGTGTACATGGTGTGTGTGTGTGTGTGTGTGTGTGTGTGTGTGTGTGTGTGTGTGTGTGTGTGTGTGTGTGTGTGTGTGTGTGTGTGTGTGTGTGTGTGTGTGTGTGTGTGTGTGTGTGTCCATACATAACAGTTTATATCCGTGATTGTACAAGCGTACATAGAGACAGACAGGCAGAGACAGAGAACGAAAGGGAGAAAGTCTGTCTATGTTAATGCGTGTATCCGTGTGGGGGGAATAGATCAGTATTTGCGTGTATCAACATAAGTACTCACTTCCTAGCAGTTGCGATATCACATCCCAATACTACGTAGGCCAATGGTTCATCAGTCACAGAAAACCTTTAGGGGCAACTGAAATTTTCGTAGACTGACACATCATAGAAAACGTGAAGTCGTCGTGTTCTTGCATCATAAGATTAAAATGTCTATCGTCCTCTTTGGCATAACTTAAACACTCAGCTGTATTTTATTATTATCATTATTACTAGTAGTAATAGTAGTAGCAATATCATCATTATTATTACTGTCGTAATTATTATTATTACAATTATTATTAACATTATTATTATTATTAATATCATTATATACTATTTAACACAAGCAGGGATTTGCGAATATTTATGTGTTTATGTATACATATATACATGAAGCATAACTGGTGTACTTTTTACCCCCCCCCCCTCTCTCTCTCTCTCTCTCTCTCTCTCTCTCTCTCTCTCTCTCTCTCTGTGTGGTTAAAACATGTATGTTTTAACCACAGACATTCCGCGCGGGAAAAGGAGTCGAACAAGTAAGAGCGAAACCATTTGTTTTTTTCTATTGAGCTTTCGGACATCGATCTGTGTCCATTTTCAATATCTAATGCAGGAACAAAAACTATTACAGAACAGACTACATATACAGGAACAAAAAATTAAAATAAACAATTATGATACATATAAATAAAGAAAACATTCAATTTAAAAATGGTACACATAGCAAAAGTTACAAAAAAATAAAGTATTATATAAGTTCAATGTACATGCATATTCCAGGCGTATTACTAGGGTTGTTTAAATGTCGATGTAATGAAAGTCCAGTTGTTTAGAAAGAGCATTGGTTGGTACTCGTTACAGGCTTAGGGAGGGGGGGGGGGGTGACAAATGTAAATTTCTCAAAATTCTTAAAGTATAGTGTGTCACTTTCTTATTTCTGGTTTTATATCTGATCATGATAGTCAACTGTACCGACAAACTGATGGTGTGGTAATGGGCAGTCCCCCGGGCTCAACATTCGCTAATGCATTTATCTGCTATTATGAGAATAAATGGCTTGTTGTGTCCATCACATTTTAAACCTCTACTGTATGTGGAGAACACTTTTTTGTTGTCTGAGATGCTTCTTATATACAATTATTTTTTGGACATCATATATTCTTGTGAAGGTCAACAACTCTGTCTTTCTTGGATAGGTTAATCAAAATCATAATTTCTGTACAATATTGGTGTATTGTTTTCAAAATTAAAGCAGTCTGAAGTTTACTTTTTTCGGTGGTATCAGATATGCTCAGCGAAAGTAACTTCATAGAAACTTTTTTCATGAAAAAGTAAGTACTTACTCTTAAACAGAATGTTAATCCCAAAATTGCTAAAAGCGTCTTCTGTATGCGAAAAGTTAATTCCGGATTAAAGTTAATCCAAATCCTTAGTACTTTACACAGAAGATGCAAGACACACTGCCAGGGATACGAGTCAATGCAATTATCAGTAAATCTGCTGTTTTACGTGTAAAAGCGGGTATCTGTGTAGTGGCAATTAGCATTCACCCTCTACAAGTTTCATATTATACGCTAATGTCGATAAGGATACGTTTGTGACAGATGGAAAATAAATAAATAAATAAATACACACACACACACACACACACACACACACACTCACACACACACACACACACACACACACACACACACACACACATATATATATATATATATATATATATATATATATATATATATATATATATATATATATACGCAAGTTTTATATCAAGCCGATATATATTTGTGTCGGTACAAATAAAATTATATAAACGAAGGTGTCAAACAAAAATGAGATACTCGTAATATCAGTTTATATTCGCGGGAGTTTTCTCCATGAGCTCTTTCTCGTGTGTGATCGTGGGGCACGGGTAGGGAGTTTTTTCAGTGTTGCTAGCGTGGATCATGATAACAAATGTTCACGCAGTTTGGTAGTCACTTCAGTTTTAAGAATCACGAAGTTTTTATTTTGAATATGAAACCTAATCGTAATGTTATTAGGTTATTTGATTAATATATTTGCATAAGTTGGGAATGTTTTTTCCATCTGAAAATAACATTGCCTTTTCGTGTCCGTAAACTCTGGAATTCTCTGAGGGATATTCTTTTCGTTTTTCTTTTCAATGTTAAGAGCTATGTCTGCAGTTTGAATATCCCAAAACATATGAAAATGTATATTGATGAATTTTCACATACATCTTTGACATGAAAATGTCAGAATTTATTTAGTTATTGCTTATTATGAATATTAATGGCAACTCAACTCCATTTTTTCTATTGAATTGATGACGCTGTCATGACGTATCAATGCATGATTGGAGAGATTAACTCGTTCTGCGCATGTGCAGGATTAAGATTTGAGCTCAAAAGTAAAGTCTGGTCCGAAGGTGATTTAAATTTAATCCTGGACGCTGCCATTAAACATGCGCATTTGAGATCTGGCTTAAACTTTAATAATGGATTAACGTTTATGGTGCGTGCAGAAGACGCCCTAAGTTGTAGTGTTTAAGAGATATATGTCATGTAAAACTAACATGTCTGGAACACAAGTAAAAAACTCAAACTACTCAGCCACCACTTTCCCCAAATTAGCTTCAGAATAATTTTCACACATTTCAAAACTATTGGTTCGTTCATTCGGATAAGACTCCATTCCACAAGATCTATGCTCAGATTTAGTTTATCTTTTCTACATGCTCTTGCTGTGTAAGACTGAAACATGAACAGGAAAAAATCAAGATCCTAAGCCATGAATTAAGAATTTTAGAACGACCATTCATCAAATATATAAAACCTGCATTAAATAATATTGAAACATCTCAGACAGTTTACACTTTAAAATCGTTTAATTCTCGTCACGTCTGCCCCGCCGTCGCGTCAACATCTCATTTAGAAAATACATTTTCTGATACAGTTTTTTTATGTTTTATTTGCTTAAATTGTAACTTTTTATGTTTGTACCAACAGTTTTTTTACCGAATGATTTCTTCCTTTGTATGTGCCATAGCGATTTTCATCTTAATGTTTTGTTTTGTATATTGTATTATATTATCTTTCTCGTTCATACATTAGATTCTGAAGCATTAGCTAGTGATTTTTTTTTTCTTTTTCTTTTTTTTTTTTGGGGGGGGGCACGATGAACAACACTCAAGAGACTATAAACAAAATCCTATTAATTGTCTATATTGACTAAATGTTATGGTGTATTTTAAATTTCTACATATATTTTTTTTTTCTGGTATTCACGGATATTATATATAAATTTATTCATATGTTGTAGTTTTACTACAACTAGTTGCAGTACAGTTTTATGGAAAAAGAGTGAGTACCGTGGTAATGGTGATACTGATGTGATCAAAATACTGTACCTACATGTTTAGAAACAAGCTGCTCTTGAACCTTTTGAATAAGAGTAAAGTAATACTGTATATAAATATATAGTATTAAGATATATAAAGACTGATGATAACCAGGGGCGTCAATTGGGTGGGTGGCAGTTGCTGTAGCAGTCTATTCTGCTTTTTATGTGTCTGTAATCAAATTCAATTAGTTATATAAGTTGTTGAGGTGTGTCCCTAGAAGGGGGCAAACAGAGTCGGGGGGGGGGGAGGCAACTTCCTCTCCCCCACAAAAAAATGACACCCCTGGTGGAAGTGGGAGTGTGTGTGTGTGTGTGTGTGTGTGTGTGTGCGTGTGTGTGCGTGTGTGTGTGTGTGTGTGCGATGGAGACGGAGAGGGATTTGTGTATAAGTGTTGTGTGTGCGTATATGTATATGTATGCCTATTTATTTATATGTGTGTGTATGTGTGTCGATGGAGAGGGAAAGGGAAAGAGTGATTTGTGTGTACATATGTGTGTGTATGTGCTTGTGTTTGCGTGCGTGCGTGTGTGTGTGTGTGCGTGCGTGCGTATATATATATGTATGCGTATTTATTTATATGTATGTATGTGTGCGTCGACGAGGTGAGGGAAAGTTCCTCGAGGCCATCCGGAGCGCCATGCGCAGGGCGCCGGAGGAGCGGCCGACCATGCGGGAGCTCATTTCCCTGATGGAGGCGCTGAAGGCGGAATCCGAAATCCCCTGAATGACGCGCTCGATCACCTGATGAACATGCTGCACCGCGTTGTTCCCTTGGGCAAGAAACTTCACCTTGATTGCCTGCCTGGCCACTGGGTGGCCAGGCCAGCCCAAGTCAGGTGCTGGTCCCAAGCCCGGATAGGTGGAGAGAATGATTACCTAAAAAAAAAAAAGTATCACCGGCACTCTCCGTGGAAAGGAACCGGGGACCCTACCACGTACTCACTCCAAGAGCATCACAACATGAAAACTACAATTAAGTATCATGCTGTGACCACGGCGGCTCAGACATGAACCTACCGTTAAAAGAAGAAGAATGTGTGCGTGCGTATATGTATATGTATGCGTATTTATTTATATGTATGTGTGTGCGTATATGTGTAGTAATAATGTATTGTGTAATAGTAGTAATGACAATCTTTTTTTTTTCAAAGTTAGCTATGGATGAACGAACCACTTCTGATCTTCATTCCACTCCTAATAGATTCACCTCTGAGGTACGACTTTAATGGTCATTATCTATTTTCAGAGTTCAGTCACAGTCGGCTAATCTGTTGCAACTGAATTTTATTTCCATACACTTTTTTATATTTACTTTGACTTTGCTCGATGCAGCCCATTCCGACATATCCTTGAGGAAGTCTTGTAACGAGATGTTGGCTTGTCCGGGTTTGTGTGCGAGTGTTGACATGAGGGAGGTAACTGTCCCCCCTCTTGTCCCTAGTTATGTTTTAATGTGGCTGTACCATGATTTGGGATTTGCTTCATTAATTCTATCATTTGGATATGATCATTACCCCGTTTGCATCAATGTTTCTTGTTTTGTAGGTTTTTTATCATTCCAGGATAAGGTCTTTGTCCCTGATGGTTAGAACTAGGGAATCTGTTCATGAGTTTTGATTACGTGGATGCATGGTATTTCAATGATACCCGGATCTGCGACAAATGATCAGTATTGCCTTTGTTACGATTTGGTCCAAGGTGATGAAGAGGGGACTTTTGCAATTTACCTTGTGGGAGAAAGCATTTTCTATTACGTGGTCTCTGGGGATTTATTGGGTAGGTGCCCTCTATGGTTAATACATCTCACAAATTACCAGCATGCTGATTTCGCAAGGAACCGTCTGGGCCGTTCTACAAGCCATGATATTTAAAGATCGTTATTGGGTGGACTGACGGATTTCATGCATGGGATTGTGCCTGATATAAATACCAATTCTGCCAATTCCTTTTCTGCCTTCATGGATTTTTACTACATGAGTGGTACTCTTTTGTGATTCTGAGATTTAGTATGTTTGAACGATGATTACTGCAATGTCGATAGTATTTTGTTTCATTATAACTATTACTCCATCTATTCTGTTTGTGAGGCAGCAATTATTTACAAGATAAATGCCATGAAGTATTCTGCAGGATCTTGCATTTAGATGGCTCTTTGAGTTGGTGGTCAAACATCCTCCTTAGACCCGCACGGGGCTAGGGAAGGATTCTGACTTCAGAAATTCGTCAGTGGCAAATAATATACTTTTAGCTGAGACAGTGAATCTGGATAATGTGAAGACCTTTCCACCTCAGGAAACTTAACGAGCTGATGATTCTCGATATCTGCTTCCTCTACAAAGAGCACCTCTGGTTTGAGTGCCACTTATAGAGGTTTGGCATTGAATCTCTCTCTCTCTCTTTTTTCTTTTTCTTTTTTTCTTTCTTTTTTTCTACGAGGGTACACCAGTCTGCTTCCTTTTTATTTGGTTTAGACGTTCCTTGTCTCATTAGTTTTTGACTGTAATTATTATTTATCATAACAGGTGTCATGATGCCGACGTCAGGTGGGGGAACACTGGACACGTGGTGATACGGCGATTTCATGCGGTTGGTGGAGGGGACATTGTGCCTTCTTGCTTGTCGTGTGTGTGTGTGTGTGTGTGTGTGTGTGTGTTATATATGCATGTGTATGTATATTATATATGTATACATATATGTTTGCATACACACACGCGCCCGCGCATATATACGTGTATATATATATATATATATATATATATATATATATATATATATATATATTTTGTGTGTGTGTGTGTGTGTGAGTGTTGTGTGTGTGCATATATATTATATATTATTTTAAAAAAAATAAAATATAATATATATAATATATATAATATAGATATTATATCTAATATATATATATATATATAAATATATAGCACACACACACAATGTCACACAATGTCACATCTGAACTTGACACTTTTACATCCTAACTAATAGCGCGTCAGACTTTCAACTCGAATAACTTATTGTCAACCGCAACAGTGTGCTTAGATCATGTTTCGAAATACACTCTGAATATAATATTGGCTGACAGCGAGCAGTTGTCAGTATTGACCTCACACACTTACAGGGTACCGTCACACTTACTGCTACTTGGCCAGGTCGTCAGTGCCCTAATCAGCCCCCCCCCTTCTTGGCCATCACTCCACAACCCCCCTTCCCTCTTTCACCTACCCCTCCCTCCTTTTTTCCCTTCCTTACCTCTCTTTCTCTCTTTTCTCTACCCCTACCCTTCCTTCTCCTCGCCCTCCTCCGTCCCTCTCCTTTCACCCCCGTCTCTCTCTCTCTCGCCCCTCCCTCCTTCCTTCCCTCCCCTACCTCTTATTCCCCCTTCCTTCCTGCGCCTCACTCTCCTCCTTCCCTCCCCTGCCCTTCCCTCCTTCCCTCACCCTTCATCTCACCTTCCCTCTCCCGCCCCTCCCTCCTTCCACCCCCCCCCCTTATCCCTCCCCATTTCTCTCTCCCCTTACCCCCTTCCCTCCCTCTTTCAATCACATCCCCTGCCAGTTACCTGCCTACTTGACGCTTATATGGGCATCGTTTCACCACGGGGCATGTGTATATAATGACCCGCGTGCCCGAGGGGAGTGGGCTGTCAGTACGTTGCCGAGGGCGCCGAAGGAGGGACTTTCTCGCCGAGGTAAGGGCCTTCGAAGGGCACTTACATGTGAAGTGGTGCACGGTGTTAAAGACTCGGGGTGAAGGGATTCTATCTGCCTATTTTGTTTGTTTTGATGGGCTTGTTTGATGCTTTTGTGATTATTAAAAACAGGTACATACACACGATTACGCTCACGCACGCACACGCATATACAGGACATTTGGCACACGCACACGGGACATGTGAACGTCCTTAGTATTATCTTTTTAACTGGGGGAGGGAGTTACCATCAGGGAATTCATTAATATAATCAGAACTGTTGCCATTGCAATACTTTACGTTATGGTTATAACAGTTAGCTTTAGCGTGGCTTAGGTTCTGTGTTACTCTAATTATTCGTAGAAAATAGGCATGAAGAGGAATATGATTATAGTTTCTTATACTGTTGCCGTTTTTACCGAGTGTGTGAATATTCCTCTTCATAATAATGTTATTAGTTATCGTTAGAATTAAATCCTGCTTACTGAAAAAAAATATTCATTTTCTAGTTCTGATCCATCATGTGTGACGACGACACCACTGCGCTTGTCTGTGACAATGGCTCTGGCCTCTGCAAGGCTGGCTTCGCCGGAGACGACGCCCCTCGTGCCGTCTTCCCCTCCATCGTTGGCCGCCCCCGTCATCAGGGTGTGATGGTCGGTATGGGTCAGAAGGACGCCTACGTCGGCGATGAGGCCCAGAGCAAAGTAGGTATCCTCACTCTCAAGTAACCCCATCGAGCACGAAATCCATCACCAACCTGGGACGACAGGATAAAATCTGGCATCACTCACTTTCTACACGAACTCGTGTTGCTCCTGAGGAATCTCCCTCCTCCTCACTGAGGCTTCTCCCCTCAAACCCCAAGGCCAACCGTGAGAAGAATGACTCAGATCATTTCGAGACCTTCAGCTGCCCGCGCCATGTATCGTCGCAATCCAGGCCGTGCTTTCCCCTCTACGCCTCAGGTCGTACCACCGTATCGTCCCTCGCTCCGGTGACGGTGTGTCCCACACTGTCCGCCACTTCTACGAAGGTTATCTCTTCCTCACGCCATCATGCGTCCCGCTTGGCCGGCCGTGACTTGACTGACACCTCATGAAGATCATGACTGAGCGTGGCTACTCTTCACCACCACGCCGAACGTGAAATCGTTCGTGAACGTAAGAGAGGCTTTGCTATGTCGCCCTTGCTTCGAGAGCGGATATGGCTCAGGGCAGCTGCATCAACCTCCCTGGACAAGTCCTACGAACTTCCCGACGGTCAAGTTATCACCATTGGTAATGAGCGTTTCCGATGCCCTGAGGCTCTCTTTCAGCCTTCCTTCCTTGGTATGGAATCTGCTGGAGTTCATGAAACCGTCTACCACTCCATCATGAAGTGCGACGTCGACATCAGGAAGGACCTGTATGCCAACACCGTCATGTCTGGAGGTACTACCATGTACCCTGGTATTGCTGACCGCATGCAGAAGGAAATCACAACTCTGGCTCCTTCCACCATCAAGATCAAGATCATTGCTCCTCCCGAGCGCAAATACTCCGTGTGGATCGGCGGCTCCATCCTGGCCTCTCTCTCCACCTTCCAGGCCATGTGGATCACAAAAGAGGAGTACGAGGAATCTGGTCCCGGAATCGTCCACCGCAAATGCTTCTAAATCCACCCAAGAAGAAAATTGCGCTACAGAAAATTCGTCCATTATGATCACACGAATCACTCTCATTGCCTTCCTGTGTCCATTTGGGTTTAAGTAAATTGATTCTTAATATCCATGGTTTAGGTCATCTGCTTTGATTTTTCATCATCTCATAACGTGATCACCACAAAATTGCATAATTCAACACCTTGGGTGTAATGGAGAGATTAGATATATCTAGTACCTGGTGTTTCTGTTCCTCAGGGATGGTCTTCATAAAATGCAATAAAGTTTATACTACCATTATCATCACGACTGTATAAACCTTTGTTAAATGAAGAAAGCATCTTATATGTGTATGTGTGACAAAAATAAAATCACAATAAGATGTAAAAGGATATGTAAGACCTGAATAACCACATAAAAAGAAATATGATATCAGACCAAATATTCTGCAAGATAAATATAACAGCCTTACAACTTATCTAGAAAAGAAATACATATAGATAGTGAATTGCAAACATACATTGCAATTGTGTCGAGTAACATGCATCTGGCAATGAGAATGTTGACAGTATTAAGCCTTCGAATGATATATGACACGTCTGCTATATATACAAGTATAAATGACCTTAAGGCACATGAGAAATGCCTTACTTATCCGAGAGTGGTAAGAGAAAAATCGAAAATAGATCCTTAGTAATAAAGAATAATAATAATTAATAAACAAATAAATAAAAATAAAACATTACAACTAATAAATCCTTGTTAAATTAATTATTGTCTTCATGAAAGATAAACTATATGTTGAACAGAATATGAGATATACAAACAAATATTGAAATAAGTATATACATGTGTGTGTGTGTGTGTGTGTGTGTGTGTGTGTGTACATGCATATATACATACATACATACGTGCACACACACACACACACACGCACACACACACACAACATATATATATATATAATATATATATATATTAGATATATATAATATATATATATATACCTATAGATGATACATATATATATATAAATAGTAATATTTACAATATATATAATATATATATATATATATATATATATATATATTATTTTACACACACCACAACCACACACACACACACACCACACACACAACACACACACATATCTATATATATATATATATATTTATATATTATAATATATATATATATGTGTGTGTGTGTCTGTGTGTGTGTGTATACGACGGCAGATCTGAGGAGTTTCGAGGGTTCGAGTCAACCGGCCGCGCCGTTGTTTCCCAGTTGGACCAGGAACTTTACCTTCGATTGCCTACCTAGCCACTGGTGGGCAAGCAGCCAGTCAGTGCTGGTCCCAAGTCGGATAACTAGAGAGAATGATTACCTAACAAATGTAACACCGGCACTCTCCGTGGAAAGGAACTGGGACCCTTACCACGTACTCCACTCCCAAGAGCATCACAACATGAAAAACTAACCCCAATTAATATCATGCTGTGCCCACGGCGGCTCAAACATGACCTACCGTTAAAAAAAAAAAAAGAAAAAAGAAAAGAAAAAAAAAACATATAGTATAATTATATATATATATCATTTTTAAAAAAAAAAATATAATGAACATTATTAAATAAAAATTGTTTTTATTAAAATTTAAAATTAAATTAAAATACTATATATATATATTATCTGTAGTATGTATGTATATATATATGTATGTTGTGTGTGTGTGTGTGTGTGTGTGTGTGTGTGTTGTGTGGTGTGCGGTTTGGTGTATGTATATTATATATATATCACCTTCACTATATATATATATATATATATATATATATATATATATATATAATATATATATTATACATATATATATATATGATATATATATATATATAATATAAATATAAAAAATCTACAAACAATTTAAACATTTGTGTGTGTGTGTGTGTGTGTGTGTGTGTGAGTGTGTGAGTGTGTGATTGTGTGTGTGTGTGTGTGCTTATATATACAATAATATCTTTATATATATATATATATAAAAAAATTTTTAATTAAATTTAAATTTTTTTATAAATTTATATTTATATCTATATATATATACATACATATATATATAATATATATAATATATATATATATATATATAATATATATATATCTGTGTGGTGTGTTGTGTGTGTATGTATGTAGTATATAACCCCGTATATATACCTATATGATATACTACTCCGTAATATGTGATATATATTATATATACATACATATATATTAGATAATATATATATATATATGTATATATATGTATGTGGATGTATATGCATTTATATATGTATATATGTATACTCCATATATCTATATCTATCTATCTATCTATCTATCTATCCATCTATCTATATCTATACATATACATGTATGTATGTATATTTGTGTGTATTTTATGTCTGTGCGTATATATATATATATATATATATATATATATATATATATATATATATATTATATATATACATATAATATATAATATATATATATATAAGAGAGAGAGAGAGAGAGAGAGAGAGAGAGAGAGAGAGAGATCTTCATTATTACAAATTTGTCAAGGTAATAATTCGTTTTAAGGACGTCATCCCATAACCAGGGCTTCTCTTCGGAACGAAATTCATCATCTGACTGACATTAGCAGATAAACATAGGCACTTACGCATAAAAATGATATATATACATGTGTGTGTGTGTAAATGTTTATATATGTAAATATATTATAAATATATAATAATATTATATATGATATATATAATAAATATATTATGTATATGTGTAATTTTATATATGTGAATACGATATAATACATATATATTATTATATTATGTATATCTATCTATATATACTATATATATATATATATACACACACACGTATCATACTACACACACAACACACACCCACACACACACACCCACAACACACCCCACACCACACACACCACACACAACACACACCTATATATATATATATATATATATTATATTATATATAATATATAAAAATAATTTTTAAATATAAAATTTTTTGTTAAAAAAAAAATTGGTGGGGGGGGGGGTTATACATACATATGTCAATATTTATATATATACATATATATATATATATATATATATATATACATGTATGACTGCCGCGATGGGCTAATGGACTCCGACCCTCATGTCCCGAGTTCAATTCCCCGCCGCGGCAGTCGTAAAAAGGCCTGCCATCGACTTCTAGCTCGAGCCCGAGCGAGAGAATGACAGATCGCCTTGAGAAGTCAAAATGCAGGTGTCATAGGGGAAGTCGCCGCCGTGGCACAAGGTGTTTTTTTGGGGGGGGGTTCCCCCCCCCCACCCCCCCCCCCCCCCACCCAGGCGCCGAACTGCGATTGATTAGGAAGGGCATCCAGTCAGGCAAAGGTGGTACTGCCAAATAACCTCTCAATAGTGAATTGAGAGAGACACTGTCCTGCAGTGGAATAATTGGCTGGTGAAAAAAAAAAAAAAAAAAAAAAAAAAAAAAAAAAAAAAAAAAATATATATATCAGATATATATATTAGTATATATATATATATAATATAATATATCTTTGTGTGTGTGTTGTGTGTGTGTGGGTGTGTGTGTGTGTGTGCGTGTGTGTGTGTGTGTGTGGTGTGTGTGTGTGTGTATGTATGTATGTTCCCCTGGTAAATGTCTGTTGTATCACGAATTAGAAAACAGATAAAGATTGAAAAACTGTGCAGATGAAAAAATGAGGAACATTTTGAGTGAATAAGGTACATTTTCTGTTTGTTTTGCTTTCATATTAGTTGTTTTTCTCTCTCTCACTCTATGGATTTTTTAGGAATGGACTTTTTCAGAAATGTTGTGTCTATACATGGTTTATTTTATCTTTTAATTACCTATCTAATAAGAAATTAATAAATAAACATGCTAATTTCGCCAATCTGTCTTTATATGTGTTACTTCAGACGTTGGAAATAGAGTTTCTGTTTAAAGATTCTATCATCAAGCGATCAAATTTCAGAGTCGGCAACAAAAAATTACTAGAGGATGTATCTGACGCAAGCATGGAGGCAGGAAAGCTCATGCTAAAAAATCATAATAGTAATAATAATAGTAATGATAATAATAATAATAATAATAATAATAATGATAATAATAATAATAATAATATTAATAACAATAAAGTAATGATAACAGTAATGATAGTAATAATGATAATGATGATAATGCTAAGACTCATAACAGAAATAATAGTTATAATGATAATAATGATAAGGTGGTAATAATAATAATGATGATAATAATAATGATAATACTACTAATAATAATAATAATAATGATAATAATAATAATGATAATAATAATTTTTATTATTATTATCATTATTATTATTATAATAATAATAATAATAAAAATAATAATAATAAAATAATAATAACAGTAATGAAAGTAACAGTAATAATGATGATCATGATGATGATATGATAATAATAGTAATAATGATAAAAACAATAAGATAGTAATAATGATGATAATAATAAAATAATAATAATAATGATAATAATAATGGCAAAATAAAAAAGAAACTAATGAAAATACGTCTCGTTCACAATGCTACTCAACTCAAAGAAACTTAGTAATTTTAGTTCCTTAGTAATCTTAACCTATGATTATACATAAATAAATATGAGTGAGTGTGTGTGTGTGTGTGTGTGTGTGTGCGTGTGTGTGTGTGTGTGTGTGTGTGTGTGGGGTGTGTGGTGTGTGGGTGGTGTGTGTGTGTGTGTGTGTGTGTGTGTGTGTGTTGTGTGTGTGTGTGTGTGTGTGTGTGTGTGTGTGTGTGTGTGTGTGTGTGTGTGTGTGTGTGTGTGTGTGTGATCATAAACAACTTTTCAAACTCTGTTGTTGCCTTAGAAATTTACCACTCTTAATAAATGTCGATAAATAGATGTCCGTTGCGTCTAAAAGTATAAGTTTAGCTTCCTTATCATATTACAATATCTTCCATTTTATGTGCCTTCTCGTTCCTTCATCCGTATGATACCAGTACTTGACGATGCATCAGCACCTATTTTCCGTTAGTTTTCCTATTTTGGAGATAAATACGACAAAAGGGTCGACTGATTTTGCCACGCGTCCGAATTCCTACACTCGCTTCACTCGAGGAAACGATTACAATTCAGATTATCCTTCTACATAAACGAGGCCCTAATTATTTCTTTTGTTTTTTACTAGTTTATGGTTGTTTTTGTTTTTGCTTGTCATTTTTTAAGCTTCGTGGAGTTTCTCATACCATTCATTGGGTTTTATTTTGTATACTTATAAGTGCTTCGTGCCTTGAGTTGATAGAATGCAGACAGGACCGAGAGAACAATGAATAATGAAACCAGAACGTGACTTGTTAGTAATTATAATATAGGTATAATACAGTAGTATATAATGAAATGAAGTGAACAACTACTAAACAGTTTTATACAACACACTGTTTTATCAACAAGGCAATTTATTTTTAATTCACCTCCCGTCCTCTGTGCTCAGCTCCGGACATTTATGCTATTCAGAAAGCCTCCTACAGTGACCACCGCCCTGCTTACCACTCAGTCAATTAGCCGATGACGTGGTTATTCGTGTTGGCAACAGAAAGCTTGTGTATATATAGCAAAGCGTCCTCTTATCGCGAGCTCCTACAGCCCACTTGACGTGTCTTTTGGAGAGTCGCCTCCCACCCCATTCCATATCTAACAGCCCCCCGCCCACGCCCCATTTCCACCCAGCCTAACCCCACCTCTCAATGCCCACGCCCGCCGCCCTCTGTACATGTAAGGTATATATAGAATCCCGCAATCTACTTATTGCCCGAAGACGCAGGTCCTCCCGCCAGTCTCCTTCCTCGGACACGAACATCCGCTTGTCCAGGTAATGGGTGTCCGGTGTTCGCGAGACAGAGTGATCAGCTGTTGTGCCCGGAAACGACGTTGAAAACCATTTCACTTGCGTTTGGTGACATTTGGCGTATACCGTGGGTTTCATGAACACTGTAAATGTTTGGTAGTAATGGCTGGACAGTGCTGAAGGACATATTAGCATTGAGTACATCTGACCGAGATATATTTATCCTGATAATTCGGAATTCCCATAAGATGACAATAGTACCACGTTGCAATAAGCGGACAGACATTACTGTGTTAACTAGCTAAAGTCACATGCATGGAAATGGCATTTTTACTCCAGATGTGTTTACATAACAATTCTAAACTTCGTTATTTATACAGGGGCTTTTTATTCACAGGGTGGGGGGGGGGGGGGGGGGGGGGGGGGGGGGGGGGGGGGGGGGGGGGGGGGCGGAACACCTTTAGAAGGCTTTTTTTTGTGTACTTCATTTTAGATGTTTTTACTTTGCAAATAATTCAAATATAAAGATATTATTACGAGATACAATCCATTTTTCTGCATTACATTTACACGACTGTGTTTATTAAGAATTACATAAGGATTATATCGTTTACCTCTTTGTCTACTGAGACCACTGCACAATCAGACTTATAGTCAATACAGACACCACATAGACCCACACATAATCCAATGGTGAGTTGACTATTCATTCCCAAACTATTCCACAATTCATGTTGATATGAGATTTTTTATGAATAGCAGGATTACCAGGAAACAGAGAAATCAAACGTCACAGTGACCTCTCATTCTTGCATTTTTTTTTCCTCTTTCCACCTCATTCCGCTCGTTCCTTTGTTCGTAGAGTTATTTCTATTACTACAACCACTACTAGTGTTATAAGTATTTTCTGTTACTATTTCTTATCATCGTTTTCGTCTTCCTCTTCCCCTTTATTTTAAGTTTCTGTTTGCTATTACGGATAGTTCTTCCACCTTCATCTTTTTCTTATTCTCATTCCATTTAATTATATATTTATTCTCTTGTGAAGTCAACTGCAGCGTTTTCATTTTTGCATTAAAATAATTATCATATTTGTCATAAAATTTAATTATCGGTGCTACCATTATCATTCATTATTATTGTTATCATTATTGTGATTATATTTTATCCTTCAAAATTTCCTTTCGTCTTCCAGTTGTCATTATTATCGTTATTCTCATTACCATTATCTAAATTATCTTTATTGTAGTTACATCTTCATTATCAATAATATTATCCTCGTCATCATGTTATTGTTGTTGCGTGAGGTTTTATCTTTATTATCATAATGATTGTTATCATAATCATTATTACCTCATGTCATTACCATTTATATTAATCATTAGCAGTTTCATCAATCTTACCATTCCGATTATTTTTATTATCATCAGCTATAACGACATTCTTACCATCGCTCTAGTCATTGTGTTTACTATTTTTCTTTCTTTTTCATTACCATATTCCTTATGCTTCTCTTCATTGTCTCCTTATAATTTCCTGTTCCAAATTTCCGTCCTTTAGTCATGATTTTCTTATTTATTTTCTACTTTGTTTTTTTCCCTGTGGAACTTCTTTTTGTTTCATCTTCTCGTCCTCCCCCCCCCTACCCCTTTATAACCATACCCACATCAAAATTCGGGAAATATTTCGAAATATAATAATTGTTGTGCGTCTTTACGTAATAGATATGCAGCAGGTGCATCTGTATAATAATGATTTTCCATCTTTTCAGACGTAAATTGCAAGAACAGAAATATGTGCGACGACGAAGCGACTGCCCTGGTCATTGACAATGGCTCCGGCCTCTGTAAGGCTGGCTTCGCCGGAGACGACGCCCCCTCGTGGCAACGGGGGGGGGGGGCTTTCCCCTCCCATCGTCGCCCGCACCCGTCATCAGGGTGTGATGGTCGGTATGGGTCAGAAGGACGCCTACGTCGGTGATGAGTCCCAGAGCAAGAGAGGTATTCTCACTCTCATGTACCCCATCGAGCACGGTATCATCACCACTGGGGACTACATGGAGAATATCTGGCATCACACTTTTCTACAACGAACTCCGTGTTGCTCCTGAGGAATCTCCCGTCCTCCTCACTGAGGCTCCCCTCAACCCCAAGGCCAACCGTGAGAAGATGACTCAGATCATGATCGAAACATTTAGCTGTCCTGCCATGTACGTGGCCATCCAGGCCGTGCTATCCCTCTACGCCTCTGGCCGTACCACTGGCATCGTTCTTGACTCTGGTGATGGTGTGTCTCACTGTGTCCCCATCTACGAAGGTTATGCTCTTCCTCACGCCATCATGCGTCTCGACTTGGCTGGTCGAGACCTAACTGATTATCTCATGCGAATTCTTACTGAACGCGGTTACTCATTTACTACTACGGCCGAGCGTGAGATCGTCCGTGATATCAAAGAAAAGTTATGTTATGTCGCCCTCGACTTCGAAGGTGAAATGGCACAGGCAGCCGCTTCGTCTTCCGTAGAGAAATCTTACGAACTTCCCGACGGTCAAGTCATCACCATTGGTAATGAACGTTTCCGATGCCCTGAGGCTCTCTTTCAGCCTTCCTTCCTGGGTATGGAATCTTCAGGTATTCATGAAACGGTTTATCAATCTATCATGAAGTGCGACGTCGACATCAGGAAGAGCCTTACGCCACACCGTCATTCTGGGGACCACCCATGTACCCTGGTATTCGCTGACCGCATGCAGAAGGAAATTACAACTCTGGCTCCTTCCACCATCAAGATCAAGATCATTGCTCCTCCTGAGCGCAAATACTCCGTGTGGATCGGCGGCTCCATCCTGGCCTCTCTCTCCACCTTCCAGTCTATGTGGATTTCCAAAGACGAGTATGATGAATCTGGCCCCGGCATTGTCCATCGCAAGTGCTTCTAAATTGTCGATATTGATAAGAATAAATTCACTTAAAACTCCGGATTTTCTAATGTGCGGTAGCTAAGATGAGAAGTACCTGAGATAAATTGGAGCTGAAGCGGGGGCCTTTTCAGTCCATGTAAAATTTACTCCTGTGATTGTCTGATGTAAGATTAACGAATATAATATATTTGGTTTTTATAATTTTTTTCACTGACCTTTATTTAACACACATACACAAAAAACCCCCCCAAAAAAAAACCAACACACACACACCACACACCACCACACACAACACACACACATATATATTATATATAGCTATATATATATACTATATATATATCTATAATATTATATTATTGTATATATATATATATATATGTATAATAATTTAGTATATATATATATTATATATATATATATATATATATTATCTATAATATATATATATATATATAATATAATATACATAAACATATGTTATGTGTTGTTGTGTATTTTTATATGTATAATGTATGTAAATATATATACATATATGTAATATATGTATAGATATATATATATTAATATATATATATATATATATATATATATATAATATATATATATAGATATATAGATATAGATATATATATGTCTTTATATTATATATAATATAATTATATATATATTATATATATATATTAATATATTTATATAGTATATATATAGTTATATATATTATATAATATATATATATATATATATATAATTATATGAACTGTGTATAGGTGTGTGTGTCTATGCACAGAAAGAGAGGTGGATATAGATACATTATATATGTGTGCGCATACAGATCCACATACAAATACACATGAAAACTAAATGTGTGTGTGTGTGTGTGCATGTGCAGATGTGTGTTTGT
>NC_051424.1:7591682-7594182 GCF_015228065.2 Penaeus monodon | reverse complement strand
TCATGATCTTTATTATATTATTTTTATTTTTGTTATTATTATTAATGATAATATTATTATTATTATCATTATTATTATTATTTATTATTATTATTATTATTATTATTATTTATTCATTATTATTATTTTATTATTATTATTATTATTATTATTATTATTATTATTATTATTATTATTATTATTATTATTATTATTATTATTATTATTATTATTATCATTATTATTATTATTATTATCACCATTATCATCATCATCATTACTATTATCATTATTATCATCTTTATCATTTTATCATCATTATCATCATCATCATCATTATTATTACCATTGTTGTTTTTACTATCATTATTGTCGATATTATGTTTATTGTTATTATTATTATTATTATTATTATTATTATTACTATTATTATTATTGTTATTATTATTATTATTATTGTTATTATCATTATTATTACCATTATTATTACCATTGTAGTTGGTAGTGGTAGTTGTAGTAGTACTAGGAGTAGTATCATTATTATCATTATTATCACTATTATCGTTATTATTATCATCATTTTCATTATCATTATTACCATCATCACTATTATTATCATCATCACTATTACTATCATTATCATTATTGATGTTACCATTATCATCATCATTATCATGGTTATTATTAGCATTATTAGCAATATCATCTTTATTATCAAATTTATTATTACTGCTGTTATCAACACTATCATTATCGTTATTGTTATTATTATCATCATTATCATTGTTATCACAATTATTATTAATGTTATTATTATGATGAGTACTACTATTAGCATCATTATCATTATCATTATCGTCATTGTTATCATCATTGTTATTGTCATAATTATTATTACTACTATCACTATTGTTATCCTGGCATATTGTTCAAGAAAGCAATAAACAAATATTTATTTATAATTTTTATTGTAAATTATTCAAATTTATATAAATATATTATAAAGTCTTAAAAATCACAAGCCATAAAAATATAAGATTTGCACCGCAAGACATGACTATGAATATGAGATCAATAACTATCTACACAAAAGTTGTCTAGAAGCATTTTCTGTGCACGATGCCGGGACCAGATTCATCGTATTCCTCTTTGGAAATCCACATGGCTTGGAAAGTGGATAGGGAGGAAAGGATGGAGCCGCCGATCCACACGGAGTATTTGCGCTCGGGAGGAGCAATGATCTTGATCTTGATGGTGGAAGGAGCCAGAGTTGTGATTTCCTTCTGCATGCGGTCAGAGATACCAGGGTACATGGTGGTGCCTCCAGACATGACGGTGTTGGCGTACAGGTCCTTCCTGATGTCGACGTCGCACTTCATGATGGATGTGTAGACAGTTTCATGGATGCCAGAGGATTCCATACCCAGGAAGGAAGGCTGGAACAGAGCCTCGGGTGCACGGAAACGTTCGTTGCCGATGGTGATGACCTGACCATCGGGAAGTTCGTACGATTTCTCAAGAGAAGACGATGCAGCTGCAACACTCATCTCACTTTCAAAGTCAAGGGCGACGTAGCAAAGCTTCTCCTTGATGTCACGAACGATTTCACGTTCAGCTGTGGTGGTGAAGGAATAGCCACGTTCCGTCAGAATCTTCATTAGGTAGTCCGAAAGGTCACGACCAGCCAAATCGAGACGCATGATGGCGTGAGGAAGAGCATAACCTTCGTAGATAGGGACAGTGTGGGTCACGCCATCACCAGAATCAAGAACAATACCTGTGGTACGACCAGAGGCGTAGAGGGACAACACGGCCTGGATGGCCACGTACATGGCGGGGCAGCTGAAGGTCTCGAACATGATCTGGGTCATCTTCTCACGGTTGGCCTTGGGGTTAAGGGGAGCCTCAGTGAGGAGGACGGGAGATTCCTCAGGAGCAACACGGAGTTCGTTGTAGAAAGTGTGATGCCAGATCTTCTCCATGTCGTCCCAGTTGGTGATGATACCGTGCTCGATGGGGTACTTGAGAGTGAGGATACCTCTTTTACACTGGGCCTCATCGCCGACGTAGGCGTCCTTCTGACCCATACCGACCATCACACCCTGATGACGGGGGCGGCCGACGATGGAGGGGAAGACGGCACGAGGGGCGTCGTCTCCGGCGAAGCCAGCTTTGCACATGCCTGAGCCATTGTCCACAACAAGGGCACAGGTATCGTCGTCACACATGATGTTTTCTTTCTATCTGGAAAATAGACCACACGCACAGCTTTAAACACTACTCACACTAACAGGTAGTTTACAGAACTTCGGCACAACAAAAGGAATCACAAGATAATATATCTAAACGTGTGCATCAAATTGTTGCGCATCAAAATAATTACTAAAACATTTTAAGGAACGAATCTAATGAATCAGTTTACACGTCGGAAAAAAGAAATACCAAAACATTTACAGTCATCAGTCAGACAAAACAAAACACCACGGAAAACTTGCATCGTACTGACCTGGGATGAAGGTGC
>NC_051424.1:7564182-7581682 GCF_015228065.2 Penaeus monodon | reverse complement strand
ATCAACTGGGAACTTTGCTAATAAGTTTGCAAGTCTTTAATATTTTGTTGCTTTCTGCTTTCATAACTAGCAGTTGCTGCCAGATGAGATAACCATGCTTCTCCAGTTTACATTACCAGTTCTTTAAATTCCTCCTCATTCTGCCATGTTAACTTCTTTAAACAAATAAGAAATGTGGCTAAATTGAAAGGATTTCAATGGGTGCAGTAAATCATTAATTTATCATTAATCTAATTTCTTCACCTGATAGGTTTTCACTTGTTTTTCTGTAGATCAGGAATAAATAAAACTTTAAAAAGAAGTGTTTAATGCATGTATTATCACTGGATCACTAAGACAGTCCCAACATAAAAAAATCTTTGAGAAATTTGATACACTATCAAACACTAGAAAAACAGCTGCCAACAATACAAAAGACCAACAGATAAATATACAAAGAAATATACAAGTCAGTACCTGAGGGACAAAGGTGTACGGTAGTTTATCATCATTTTGAACGACTACATTTTTCATTAAACTATCAATCTAATGTATAGAAGTGACACACATTTATCTATCATTCCATCGAATACATCTCACCTTCAAAGAAACTTTAATCATTCTTTCAGTCTTTCTCTCTCTCTCGTGCGCTCTCTCTCTCTTCAAATCAACACCATGCTGGATGCAGTCTCATTACTAGTGAAATACACTTTCCCTCAAGTAACCAGGAAATGTACCTATATATCCAAGATATAATCCTATCAGACAGAAAAGACAAGCGGAGGAACACTGGGTTTCACAGCACTTACAGAAAGCTTTACATTTGGTCAAAGCATCAGGTACTTTTTGCTAACTACTACTAACTGCACCATAAAGGCTTAACAGTACATTAGTTGCCACCTGGGTCCAAAAATGGCACAAGACTTGCTGTACTGAACCTTAAATATGTTTTGTATTTAGAAAATGTACATAATTTAAGTAGTGTATCTGGCCAAATATTGCACTTCTTGTGGCATTTATTGGCAGTTTACGACATAAAACTTTTAAAAAGCAATCTAAACAGGCAGTTTATGGAACAGAACTTCCTGAACCTGAGGCAAACATCTAAGTATGGAGAAGATTCTTAACTATCATTCAAGTTAAAAGTTACGAATAAGATATGAATATTCATATGTTAAGAATGTGCATGGTCTCTTAACAAGTGCACTGATATGCCTCTTTTGAATTCTTTTAACTGAAATGATGTTAATGAATCTTTACCAACTGTCTTTGTTATTGCTGAAGCAGAAGTATAGAGCAATTTTTTCAACTAAAGAGCATACCAGCACATAAAAATTTTAAATAAACGAAACACAAATCTATTCTTATTAACAAGGAGAAAACAATGGCAACAGGATTAGCTTTGGCTTATCGTCAGATTTCAAAATTTCATAGTTTTCTTTAATAAATAATATTTTCATATCCATTGAAAATGAACAATACTGACTACTCAGCAGGTCTGTCGATATTAAAACCAAGGCACAACTTCATGTCTTGCAGACATTCTTTGGTTCTGTCGGTTTAACAGGGCCACATATTTCAAGTCTACTCAGTTATTTCCTAATAGTCTGAGCAAGATCATATCATAGGATGAAGACAAGCTTCTCCTCACTTTAGCATATCTCATTAACATCAAATAATGCCATTACTCAAATGACCTTCAAGTGCAAGCCCGAGGAACACGCACTGATAATGATCTTGCCGAGATCGGGTTAACCAAGACAACTTCTGGAATGATAACCCAATGACCACCTCCTTAAACAGAACACTGAGCAATTCATCTTTCCTCACAAGCTCCAGTCTTCCCTGTAGCATTATGAGAATTAAAAACCACACAAGACCTACTCTACATATTTCAATTTAAAACTCTCCACGTCATCCTGCTTAACCTTTCATACCACATTGATTGCCAGGCACTAATACTTTGAAATAGGCACGAACTTCAGAAAATTATGTCAATTTAACTTAGTGCCTCCATTACACATCTATATGGTACAAACATTAATACATGATGGCTAATAACTGACCATGTTGCACACATTCAGGACAATCATCAATATTCACATTAACAATAATGACATCTTCAAAGCACTTCGTGTCTTTACACATTAAACTCATTTAACACAACCAAACCCTTTTGAAGTTGTATATTGTTCTCAAGTGGCCAAGCCTCCTTACATGTGTGATGTAGGTATATTTATATATATATATATATATATATATATATATATATATATATATATATATTATTATATGTATATATATGTATATATATGTATATATATGTATATATATGTATATATATGTATATATATGTATATATATGTATATATATGTATATATTTAATATATATATATTTAATATATATATATTTAATATATATATATTTAATATATATATATTATATATATATATAATATATATATAATAAAGAACTACATCTGATAAATAATGCTGTGTAACAATTGTACAACTTGAAACAGTGCCAATCCACTGAGTATTTAAAATCTTCTTAACAAAAGAACTAGACATATCGGTGGTGGTTGGAGGACATGATGCACCATAACTGAGTACCCTGACACAAAACTTTCTTTTTTTGGGGGGTAGAAAATGCATTCATACATTTCTCTATCTTTATACAGTGCTATTTAGAAAAAGATGAAGACTGAACTCCTTCACATATATCCTACTTGGTATAACACCTTGACTTGAGTTTTGCATAGGGCACAATATCTGGTAGCATTCAGCGGTCCATTAAGGAACATAGCATTGTGCATTCTGGCAGACTATTTTAAGCAATTAACATTCTTCTTCCTTATCAGATTTATCAGAAAGCGTCACTTCGGCTATGTCTGCCATGGCAGGGGGCTGTAAGCTGAAGCCGTGCAGTGGCGGTGAGCTCGGGTTTAATGCCTGGTTTTGAGCCTCGCACAGCCCTTCCAGTTCAGTGGTGAGTATGCGGTTGGCCTCTGCGAAGATCTGAAATTCAGGAGAGTTCACCAGTGAAGATGAGAAACAAGTTTAGATGGAATGCTTAATTTTCCAGCACCTTACTGAGCTACATGCCAGGATGTGTAGAAACATATAACTAAACTCTTGGCTGCAGCATAAATGACTGCTAAGGTAATGAGGATAAAAGAGAGGCTTTAAGCCTATGTTTGCAGGGCTATTTCTCCATTACAACAGCAACAGGGCCAAATTAGTGAACAACTATTTAGCTTACACACACATAAACAGGTCTGACTGACATAATGTAATGGGACATCAGCCTTTATGCCTGGTACACTAACCAGTTATAGGCTTTTGCCAACACCTGCTGTATATTGGTTAATAATTAATAGTAAAAGAAAACAACAGAATTAATTGATGTGAGACAGAAATAACTAGTGCAGAACACCGTTTTTCTTAAAAGATATACCAATCATGAAAAAGGAGAAAAAGAAAAAACTGAAAAAAGAGAGGGAGAGGGAGAGAGGGAGGGAGGGAGGGAGGGAGGGGAGGGAGGGGAGGGAGGGAGGGAGGGAGGGAGGGAGGGAGGGAGGAGGGAGAGGAGGAAGGGAGGAAGGGAGGGAAGGAAGGAGAGGAAGGAAGGAAGGGAGAAGAAGGAGGAGGAAGGAAGGAAGGAAGGAAGGAAGGAAGGAGGAGGAAAGGAGGAGAGGAAGAAGGAGGGAGAGAGGGAGGGAGAGGAGGGAGGGAGAGAGGGAGGGAGGAGGAGGGAGGGGAGGGAGGGGAGGGAGGGAGGGAGGGAGGGAGGGAGGGAGGGAGGGAGGGAGGAAGCGAGGAGGGAGGGAGGGAGAGACAAAGACAGAGACAGAGAGAAAGAGAGAGAAATAAACTCACCTCATTCAGTGGCAGGTCCATAAAAAGTTCCTGAATGAAGCGTCGTGCTGTCAAGCGGAATGAATAGGAAGCCAAAATGAGACAAATCTCTGAGTAGAGGCATAAGTCCCGGAATGCTTGCGGCCATCGCTGCTTTAGGGTTAACAGGCCTGAAAAACATAAATGCATCATCAGTTTTCTTTTTCTTATAAGATATATATATGAAAAACACTCAACTGCACATATATCTAACTTCAGAATGAAGTACTAAAAAGTTATGGTAGACCTACATTTGGGAGACACTGTGCAATATGAACTGTGAGATTTTCGTTTAAAAATGTTTACCAATAGAGAGTTTACCTTAAAGACAAAAATGCACCCTGAAACTCCTCAACAGAACTGAACTTTTAACAACCCACAGTGTAGGTGATGACACCCACCTGATTCTGCAGACTTGGCAACAATGGAAGACAGCAGGTTTGTTATCAATCGCAGAATCTCCTTCCTTACCAACGTCTGGTTGATGCGCTCTGGACCAGACTTTCCATCTACTGTTTTGGATATAGAAAAATATTAGTGCTAGGAACCACTCTTCTCTTTACGATATGAATATGAAAACTGTATACTGAAACTCACACTAAAAATGTTCTTTTATGTATTCCAATTACACTGTCAAGTTCTCCTATTACATGAAGAGTGAAGAGCAAATAGTGGCTTTACCTAAGTCATCCCATCCCTGACTGTTGACACTCGATGACTCCGAGGCTTCAGACAGCTCGGTGATGGCTTTGACTCGTTGGAGCGGTGGGGACTCTACCACAGCATCCATCACCTGCCCTTCGTTCTCACCTAAAAGACAGTTTTACCTCTTCTTTTAGATTAAATGTGGAAGATGAGTGGGATCTTTGGTGGTCTGGAACAAACTCTCACACTACAACTAACAAATACATTACATATTCCAAGCAACACTTTATAATAAGGATATATTTACCACTAGGTACAAAATTGTCAATGTCATGTGTAACCTTACATCTTTTAGTGAATGTGTGACCTGGGACAGTTTGCTAAACAACAAATATTTATCCACATACACAAGTGCATCATACTAACATTGGTGTACAGGGCTTGAATTTAACTTTGGGGAAGGCGAGGTTAAGGAAAAGCATGCCAGGCAAGTCTGTTTGCAGTGGAGTTCTAATCCTGTGTCGTCACTGTCAACTCGCTTATTTTTTCCATCTGCTTCCTCTTTTTCTCTTCTAACTATATCAGCTGTACACATGCCCAAAGAAATTAATTTGTTAAACAAAAATAATGATTCCAACAGCTTTCATAAACATAAAAAGAGCTTTAATATTAATTGAGAAACAAAAGTATCAAATGCTTCAAATCAATAACAAGATTCAATGGCTTATTATGCAAAAGATATCATCATAAACCACATATAACAAAGTTGTCAATAAATGCCATTTCTCTCTGTTTGGCAACACTCACCCTTTCTGCCACTGGAATTCTCTTCAGACAGACTCTCAAACTCAGACTCTGTGATAGCAGGAAACCTGTCCTTCCCAGTAGTACCATTAGTGATTGCAACACTCACACCCCCTCCTTCAGGATGGCTCTTCTTGTCAGAGGAAGCATCATAAAGCAGGAGGTCCAGGTCCAAGGGCAGGGCAAAGCCAACATAACACTGCCCTGACTGGTGATGTGTTAGGCCACTCATGGACACCCCTCTACCTGTGCCAGCTCCTGTGCCACCACCACGAATGCCAAAGGAACGCACGGAAGAAACCTCACTACAACCTGAAGGAGACCGCACCATCCCTCGCACATCGAGAAGGTCACGCATCAAGCTGAGGGAAATCAGTTAGCATTGAATAACATGATTAATAGTATTTAATTCATCTTAAAACTTATAATAATGAATGTATAACCTCAAAAAGCTATCAGATAGCTGTTTAATCAATGAGCACTAAATATTATTGTTTATTAGAATATGTGTCTTTGACCAAAGAGAAATCCCTTACTATGGCACTCCTTGATCATAGCTGGAAGACAGAAAGCCCTTGAGAGAATTGCGCGAATTCTTTTCCTCTTGCGTTGACTCCGACACTACTCTCCGGTGTTTGGTGATGTTGCGCAGTGTTAAGTAACTCTGTGTTGACAAGGGCTGGCCAGTAGCTACTCCTGACCCTAGAACACCGGGAGTTGTACTCCCACCACCTCCACTCCCTCCGGTACCTCCTCCCCCACTATCCTCAGCAAACAGAGCTCCACTTGAACCACGGATTGATCCCCCTCGCGTCCCTCTCATTAAGTCAACACCACCTTCAATAACAGCCTGAGATCCAATGGTTGACAATGAGGCACCACTAGCAATGGGGCTCAGACGAGACTCACTGAAAATCAGAAATCCTAATGTAATAAATCATGCGGCGAGTAACTTTTCTTTTGTTTTTCTTGTGTTCTTTTTTTGTTTGGTTTTGTTTTCTACAAATAAGACGCATGTGCTAGTTATTCAAGTGTTTGCTTAAAGACAGTGAAATGAAGCACAGATCTGTTATCATTTAGCCTAATAGTATAAGCAAATGACTGAAAAGAATATGACTATTGCAATACACATGTATGAAAGAATGTGCTTTTTAAATTACAAAGGTGAGATGAAGCAAATATGGTTTTGGCATACGTGTGGTGTGTATTTATGCAAGTGTGAAGTGAGTGGTGAATGTGTATGTGGTGTGTTTGGTAAGAGCTGTGTCAAAAGGGTTAGTATGTGTAGTGTGTTATGCATGCTGCAAGTGCTATGTCATTTGTGTTGTGTATGTTCATGTTTATGAGTTTGGCAAAATAGTTAAAGCTCTGAGCATTATAACTAAATAAGACAATAACTTTTCACCTTCATAATAAAGCACAATATACATTGAAAATTTTGGGTCTAATCCTTTTTATTTCAACTAACAAAGAAAAAAGAGAAATGGCCTATTCAAAGTTACCTTCATTTAGGATTTTGTATATTTACATGGGTATTTCTGTACATAATTGTATATCCTTTATGATTCCCATATTTTGGCAGTTTGATTTCTTCAAAATTAGTAAATGCATTATCTAATAATTATGCTGAATGCACTGGGTACTTTTAATATATTAGTAAAATAAAAACAATTTAGTGGAAAAGATGCATGTTTTAGTTATGCAATCACTACAACAGGATGCAAGTTGCAATTCAACACAAATAATGTTAATAAAGGAAGCAATTTTCACAACATTGTTCATGCAAGTGCATAAACCATAAATGAAAGAGAAGCAAATTCAACTTAAGTCACTTGAATTTGGGAAACAAAGGCATTTGCAATGAATATTTGGTAGCCTGCATATCATAAGAGAAACACAGTACAACCTGCCCAAATTATTAAAATAACACTAATAATAATAATAAAGATGACCAGTCTTTGTTGTATTAAGATCTGCTCTCAGCACACCTACTTGGCTATTCATCATATTTTGCATTTCCCAATCAATCTTTTGAATCTTTACTCAGGTAGAAAGCAAAATATGTATCTAGAAAAGCATGCTGATTTTCACTTCAATTTATACATTTACTGGTGAAGTGTTGCTATTTAACTAAAACCAATAAATATGTAAAATAAAATGTACTTCTGGATCAGTGTTAATCCTCAGTGAAATGGAACTGATATTGCATGATTTGTACTAGATTTCCAAACAACTCACACATGAGGCCTGAACTGCGCAGGTGTGTGAACTGCCAGTTGATAAGCGTCACTCGAACTATCAGCTGGATCTAAATGCATATCGGACGTTGGAAAATCTTGGTCCTGTGCTGGATCTGACAATGAATCAGAGCTTATTGTGTATCTCTGGTCAGCAGCCTCATCATCTGAGCCAAAGTGTTCAGTGAGGGAGTGGCTTCGGGAACTGGTCCCCCTTAGCTTTTTGGCTGACTGCAGAAAAGCGGACATCATGCGATCAGAGGTTGTCGAGGAGTTGCTGGTGCGGCTACATGTGCTCTCCCGCCGTCTTTCTTGCCTATCAAACCGATAAAACTCAGAATCAAATCTAACTCTTATGTGTACTGGTTCAACAGTAAGAAAAGAAATGGTGTTTAATATGCCTTCCTTTCTCATCTAATTACAGAAAATGTACTAAATCTAAAGACCAGTGATGGCTAGCATTCCTAAACAGAAATCATAAAACTGCAAAAAACACAACATACTAGCAATTCTGAAACATCCATACAATACATTCTAAATTATTCTTAAGATTCATTAGTACAGTTACTTTCTTTTCAGTTGATTTACTTGGTCCTTTGAAGAAGAAAAATAAACAAACAAAAAATAAACCATACAAAAGAAAGAATAAAATCAGCACTGCTTGCTTTCATATTCTAAAGTCTCTACACAGATGCACACTTACTTCCTGCGCATGCTTGAAAAGATTTTGCTGAGTCGGATGGAAGATCTTTTCCCAAGAGTGAGATCATCTTGTGAGGGAGCAGACTGAGGGGGGTCTGAGGAAGGAAGCTCCTCCAAGACTGGTGCACAGTCTGAGAGGCTCCTCTGGTGACCCATCATGGATGATGGTTTTGACTTGTGTGGTAAAGTCTGGAAAACGTGAGAGATCTTGGAATCAGTGTCACTGCTCTAATAAAAGGGAAATCCATTGAACAAGAGTTCTTCCATGTTTACAACACAGCAGGGGAAAGAACAGTTGTGGTTCATACAAGAGACTCTTTTCCTCTACTCCTGCCAAGAAAAGGCAGAGGATTAGAAGGATAGATGGTGTTGATTCAAATTCCATTTTTAAAATTGAGATAAAAAAAAAAAAAAAGCATACACTGACAGATATGGACAGAAACAGCAATTAGAACATTAATAATAATATGCAGAAGTCATGTGGCCCCCCCCACCTACAAAAAAAAATATTCAAATAAAAAAAAATTGAAGATCCTGTCAGAACTCATGGTCACAGATAAGTCCACTAACCTGACTTTTTCCAGTGGTTGGGTATGTATCATCCAAACCAATACCATCCACTAGTAATGACCCTCCGTCACTGCAATCATCAGAGTCATCACCTACGTAAAATCCACCACTTCTGTGAAGAAAACCAGAAGCTATGCTGAGCCCAAAATACATTGTTACCCACACATTTAGTTAAAATACTTATGACTACATATTTTTTTGTAAGCAAAGATTAGTTGAAACATGAAAAATTACTCTGACAAACAGGTCCTCTTACATCAAGGCCACAACTCTTATATTTGACCGAGTTGTGATGAGATAGCAAAACTAATTAGTGAAACTTGATGATAAATTCAGCCAGCATTCTGATCAAATATTCATCCAACTCTTCCTTGAACACTCCAATAGATTATTACAAATCTAAGTCAATCATAAAAACTTACTTTGATAACTCCAGGTCATCAGCATCACTCTCAGAGATCTGATGGCCACGGACACTGATATAGTTCTCATCCCCCTGTCCCTGGTTATTTGTCCCTCCCCAAGATTCCATTAGCTCTTCAACATACTGCCAAGGTTCATGATGGTGGCGGGTAACAGACTCCCAACCTAAGAGAAAAATAAAGACAGGGAGAGTCACATAAAATTTCAAGCAGTTAGACTTAACCCAAATCAACATGAAAATGATACAATGCTTTCAATGTGGAACCACAATACATATGAAAACTAAACCAATACATTAATACAACTTTTCATAGTTGATTTGATCTTTAAGATCATTATAATATGCATCCTTACCATACTTTCGCAGCAGACTAGCTCCATCTCTAGTAGTTGCCACTAAGCAAAGGGCATGGAAACATGTTCCTCTAACCGAGTACACAGGGCACGAGGCAGCAAGCTGTGTGAGGGACGTCAGCACCCCCTCGCAGCTCAAGAAACCAGCACCATCACTGCTCAGCCCCACATGACCCATAGCCCAGATGGCAACCTTTAGTTCATATATATCTTGCGCAGTTGCTACATTGCCGTTCTTCACAACCTGGTTAGGAAAAATATTGCAATACCTTTCGTATAAGAATTTGCACACTGTAAGATGTCACATAAATATACATAAATATATAAATATATATAAACATACATAGGTTGGTAGAGACAGCAGTAGATAGTCAAATAAACAGACATGAAGATGTCATCTTAAATGTTCTATTCACAAATTCCTTTTTCACTCAAATTGAACAGAAGTAACTGTCTATGAATAACCAAAACTCCATAAGAGAATGAAAGAAAAAGACATACCTGTACCATATTTTTCACTGCTTCATGCTGCATCAAAACAGAGAAACCATCTTTGTGTTGTGTGAGGGACCCATACAAGTGTGGAAGAACAAAGACATCATGGACCACATGCTTGCTCCCTGTACGTCTACCATAATTGCCATCATCTCCACGCTGGTGATGCGTCAGGGAATCTGCTACTGCTGTTTGCATCATTCGAACATATCTGAAGAGAAAGCAGTACTGTCTTTTTTCTTCACAAAGATTCATCAGTTATTTAAATCATGGTTATCATGAAATAAATGATATTACATTCCTTATATCAAGCATTTAAATCAAGAAAATCTGATATATGATTTCATAAGTACCAGATGGTAAACATCATTACCGCTAAACACATACCCGTAGTTATAACTGGCAGCCATTTGTAAAATAATGTGTTAAGTGCTTTACAAGAATAACTGAACAAATATACTTGACCAACAAAAACATACTTGTAGTTGTAAGTTGCAGCCCATTTATCCAATAAAGTATTAATGAAGTTTGCTTCTTGATAAGCTCGAAAACCACGAGGGGAGGAAACCAATTTTGCCATGAGCAACTGACCCTTGTCACCCAGATGTAGAACCGATGGAGGTGCACACAACACTGCCTCTAAGTATTCCTGTGAATTAATAAAGGGGAAAAAAATTAGCATGAAGATATAACACACAGCTCACCCACAAAAATTATATAACATAAGAGGAAGAACTACCAAAAGAACTAACAAGCTATTTCAACTAAGTATAAAAACATTCTATAAAAGCATAATAGCTAAGACCACCACATACCTCATTATCACAAGCTTCATCCAAAACATCCAGTGCTGCGTGAGCAACTAAACGGCTCTCATCATAAAGCTGACCCACAAGCAGCTCAATGCCCCACCTTGAAAAGTCTTCAGCTCCTACTCGCACTAATGCTCTGAGTAGCTGCGTGGCGTACATGCGAGCTGACTCTTGACATCCAGTTAAAATCTTGTTTAAAATAGCTCTGAAAAAATATATGTATTTCTGTTTATAAATATAGAACATATACATATATATACATATACATATATAAATATATATATATATATATATATATATATATATATATATATATATATATATATATATATATATGCATATATATATATATATATATGTACATATATATGTACATATATATGTACATGTATATGTATGTATATATGTATATGCATACACATATGTAATATATATATATATAATATATATATATAATATATATATATATATATATATATATATATATATGTATATGTATATGTATATGTATATGTATATGTATATGTATATGTATATGTATATGTATATGTATATATATATATATATATATATATATATATATATATATATATATATATATATATATATATATATATATATAGATAGAGATATATATATAATATATATATATATATATATATATATATGTGTGTGTGTGCGTGTGTGTGTGTTTTGTGTGTGTGGTGTGTGTGTGTGTGTGTGTGTGTGTGTGTGTGTGTGTGTGTTGTGTGTGTGTGTGTGTGTGTGTGTGTGTGTGTGTGTGTGTGTGTGTGTGTGTGTGTGTGTGTGTGTGTTATATATATGTATATGTGTATACGTCTGTTGAGCAGACTCCAATCTCTCCAGGTAATTTATTTCATGACCAATCCCTGTCACCTGGATGCTGGCTGGAATCAAATTTGCAGAACATGACTAACCACAAGAGGTCCAAAGGCCACAGTTTAGTTTTACATTTTACTGCAGCCAATAGATAACTCAATTTGGTCTTTTGGCACTGAGTGAAGATGACTGGCAAGAGATGACAGATATCTGATTTTCTGATAATAATATGATTCCCTTTTCAGGAATGTAAACATGCCTATGAAATTGCAGAATATAATACTATGATGGTGACATTATCTTATTTTTCTTACAAATCTTTCTGATATCACTATTCTATGATATAAGCTTCTGAATATGAAAAAATGCTGACAGTATGCATTCCTATCATTCTTAAGGTATTACATGATGTGGAAGCATATATCAAATGTCTAATACAATAATCACAAATCACAAAAAATAGTAAGAACATCAAAAATAATAAAAATAGACTAATAAAAAGAATATCTATCACTTAAAATAACCAAGTCTGTCATGAACTTAATATATTAAATACATTAACAAGCCTTACCTGTTAAGACCATTGATTGAATAATCTAGGCACGTTGACACAAGTTTGGCATACATGTCACTGGAAGATATGCTTACTAATTCCTGCAGCCTGAAATTAAGATGGTGGGGGAAAAAAATTAGAGTCAACAAAGTCCTATATAGAAAATAATATAATAAGTATATTTCGGGTTTCCATGCACTTTTGCTAGAATGGAAAATGAGAGAGAGAGAGAGAGAGAGAGAGAGAGAGAGAGAGAGAGAGAGAGAGAGAGAGAGAGAGAGAGAGAGAGAGAGAGAGAGAGAGAGAGAGAGAGAGAGAGAGAGAGAGAGAGAGAGGGGGGGGGGGGGGGGCAGCAAGAGGTATCGATACAAAAAAGCAACTTACTGCTGAAAAATGCCCGCTTTGAGAAGCATGTCATATCCTCTCTGAGAATGAGAAAGTCTGCCCATTGCCAAGAAATAATGCTGTGCAGTAGTAGTGTTAAGGCGGGATGGTGACAACACAGCATCATGGGGCGGACGTTCACAGACAACATACGAAAGATTCATGCTCAGGTCTACCAGCAATTCCTCTAAGTACTTACTACATTCATCCTGTAAATCAAGAAATATCATTACATTCTTTCACTGGATAATCCTTTCCTTTTTCTTTTCTGAAAATCTCATGTCATCAATTCAAATTCATAAAGTTGAGAAACACCTGCAAGGCATTCTAAATAAATTGCATCAATCAATAAGCAAATAAACAAACAAAAAATGACCACAAACTTCCTACCTCTGATGCGCCTAACAAAAAATCACAGAAGTGCAGTAGAGCTTGGGCATACACTTGAGCAAGATCATGTGTCAGATCAGTATTAGCAAATAACCCTGAACTTGGTTTATAAAAGTGTAGTAAACGTCTTGTAAAAAGGCGATAGCTGCTGTCATCTAACCGTTGCAAAGAAACCGTAGGCCACTGAAATAGGCATTAATAAATATATTAGTTGTGATTCAACAACATATAGCATACTTCTTCGGACTACTCATATGATTCTCTTAGTACAAGCTACTCCCTAAACGGTTTATCTTCATACAAATTATCAAAAAATATAATGACACTTGGCTCAAGCCTTCACATAAAAAAAAAAAAAAAAATTACCCTTAGTACTGGAATGATCAACTCCCATTTCCATTTCTGGGAATATCTTTCAGTGGCAATGACATTGGAGTCCTTTAGCGTCTGATGTATTACCTCATCATGGTCCTTCCCCAGCCACTATTCAAATGTGGAGAAATATATAAACTGTCTTACAAAACACAAGACAAGTTTGGTCATTCTGACATTTCATTAAAAATTATATACAAATTGAAAAGATTTTTTACACATTGAAGTTGATTGTGAATATGTTAACCAGTTGGATCTGGGTGACGTGACCATCATGTCATTAAAAAATCTAGCTCGAGGGGCAGGTGATATGAACATGCTGTCACAGGAAAATTGAATATAAAAAAAAAAATTAAATGACAAAAGTAACATAGTGTTTTTTAGTTTTATTTTTCTTGCATTAAGTTGTAGACTACCCACAGGGATGTTTAAAGTCTGTGCAAAGAAAAAAAAATATATATATTAGCACTTGGATAATGCAAGTCAATTTGCAAATATGGACATTGGAAAATGGCCAAAAAGCAAAAAACACTTATGCGTAAACAGAGTAAATAATTTTGCAATTAGGAGGCAATGAGTCTTGCCACCGGCAGAGCAGCCACTCACGTAAGCCTAATGCCCAGATTTTTGGTGATATGATTGCTGTGACGCAACCGGATCCAATGGGTTAATAATATCTAGTTCCACTTTACATTAATTTTAACTCACTTCAAATATATGGTAACAATAAAGGCAGGGTTTTAATCATTATGTTACGAACGCATAAAAAATGATCCTACCAATAGTACACTTGCACTATTACACTGCCTACCTTACTTAGTTTGGCACTTGTGGTTGATGTCTGGACCTTGGGCATACGTTCTTTAGTCTTAGGAGAACAACGGATAATATGTGCTAAGTACTGGGAGGTGGGTAAGCTGCGAGCATTAAGACGAGTGCGGGCAATAGTGAGAAGAGCAGTTATGGCCTGAGTTGCTCTCATGCGTTGCGTCGCATCCTGGCCAGCTGCTCGCTCCAGCAGCAATGGAAGGGAATGGGACAGAGCACAGCACTCCGCTGGAAGGTTCTGGTTGGCTTGGTGGAGCATTTCACCTGGATGTCAAAGGGAGTAAAATTTCAATATTTAAATTTCAAATGCATTCTTTTTTTTTTTAATGTATATATATTGCTAAGAAAACATCAGATGAAATCATTAATATCACAAATCAAGAAAAAATCTTATTCAATTCCTTTTTAATTTTATAAACAAAGTATGATGGAGACATATAGGAAAAACACAGAATTGTACGAAAATACAAACACACTCACCTAGAAGAATAGTTGTGCGGACAGACAATGCTGCTGAGCTGCTAACAATTACCTCACACATGGCAGGGAACAAATCAACGCACATCAGCGTGTAAAGTACCAGGGCTAAATGGTTTTGAATAATGTTTGGTCTGCAATAAAATAACCAATAATTAAAAACTATTTTCATTTACAAGAAATATAACCTTGATTTTCTTTACGGTATATATGAAGCACATAAAATGCAGTATTGGAGATGTAAATTCTCAGTCTTACGCACAAAGTCTTTCATAAGTAGCAGTTAGATTATGGCTTTGACAGGAATTTTGTCATCATAATGGAAATCATAACACAACCCTACATGCCTTTTTCATTATCAGTCTTCCATACATTAAACAAACAACAAAAAAAAGGACGGCTGAACTTACAAGTATGCACAGTATGCATATTCAACATAATCACAAACATCATCAAAGGCATTGGCATGTACATGCAATATAAATATCCAGAGACAGTCACACCTGAACAAAGTATATTCAAATACTCAAGCCATATCAATCAAGTCTGGTCATAAACTAAAATATAGGCATGATGGTATAAACGTAACATGACTGAATGAGTAAATCAATAGGCTACCATCTTCACAGCTCATGCCAACAAAGGGCCCTCTGACTTACAAATTGGATAGTCACTCCCACTCACCTAAACTTGGCAGTATGAGGTAGGAGGGCTCTGGCTTCTGCAGCTACAAACCCTTCATGTAATCTCCACAGGTCGGTGTCGGAGGAAGAGTGTGAATTGTAATCAGCCAGGGCCTCGTCATAGTCACCTGTCCATTCCCCAAGAGGTATTCGAAACAGCTCATATAACAGCTCTATCACTGCTTTCTGGAAAACAGAGAAATATAGGTAAAAATGATGATGATAATGCTGTGTCAATGGTTAAAGTGGAAAAAATAAAGTTTCTAAAATAATATATAACTACTGTATTGAAAACAATACTAAAATATATGATAAACCTGATAATAGAATGATAATTAATAAACAACCTAAAAATACTAATAAGTAATAAATAATAAGGAAAGTGAAAAAAGAAAAATAAATGCATCAATCAAGTATTGCTAAAATTTCCTTATACACATCTTACAACATCTTATTTCTCTATCAACTTACTCTTGTATCTTCGTGGTTTGGATAAAGTAATGCCACCAGCGACTTTAATGCTGCTGTGTCTGGCTGACAGAGAGCCACCAGGCCAGGCCATGAACGCAAGGACACCAGGACTGCCAACTTTCCCGCTTGAGTCCGTAACTCTCTTTCCTCACTAGTTAAGAAGAAAAAATAAAAATTGTTTTATTATAAACAAACCTGTTATCACTTTCAAATGACATCAAACTTATACACCAAACAGCTCAAGCAAAATTATTCGTAAGTACATTTCAAAAAAAGGAAAACTTCTGCCAACCGTCTACCTTTTACTATAATATTCCAGGTCATAACTCGTATGCTTATAGTGAAAGTCCGAGAAGGGAGCCAGGATCTGGTGAAGCTGGGCACAGTGAGGTCGCCACTCAGGAGTGTTGAGGAGGTAGAGAATGGCACCCAGGAGAGCCTCGTTAATTCTTGGCATAGCACAGTCGAGGATGTTGTGCAGTAGCACTCCCACTCCCCCACATTCCACAAAGACATTAGTATTCAACACAGCTGCAATTCCAAAAAATTGTTAACCTTGTTTATGCAAGTTAAAAAAAATTGTTTTATGAAGAAATACAGACATGCTATCACAAGTGCATCTGATAGAAAAACACTTCAGTTTTATGAAAACTTTACAACAATACTAATAATCATAACTATCCAACAGAGCAAAAACTTCTGATGAACTTTCCTGAATCATAATAATATAAATCTAAACATACCCATTTCATTAAGGGTAGCAAGAGCAGATCTGAGAAGACGGTCTCTCTCCTTGGCACCATCCCGTGCAATAGCGACTAAGCAGCGTGCCAAAGCCAAGGGAAACAGACTAGGAGCTACCTGCAGCATTTTTCTTGTCAGCCTTAAACTCTGCACGCGCTCTATTTGATTATCCAGCATGATGTCCATACTCCTGCAAACCAATTCATTTGATATATACATGAGCTAAAATTTCCTGTATGCCTTGCAAAGACCTACTCAAAAATTCCTTTATTAGTAGTATAACTTGGGGATTGTTATTAGGATCAATCAACAAAAAATAATGAATACCTTAGCTCACTCCACCTTAGTGTTAAGATGTGCCTGATGGCCATATGGGTGCAAAAAGTTAACATTATTCTTAATGATTTATAATCAAAGAGTGTATCTTTTGTTCTATTAGCATCATATGATGAATAAATAATGACAGAAAATGGCGGCTTAAACAATCACTGGCTTCTTAACACAAATAACTGGGGACTATCGATGCTATTCTTATCTATACCTTTATTTTTCTATATTCTAATTAGAACAATTGACAAAAAAGACAATATCTGGCCTGAAAGCAAATATAAAATATCTTAATATTCCAACTTTAATCCTTTTATGCTTCCACCACAGAACTCACCTGATAATGAGAGGTATAGTGTTGACTGCCTGAAGGGCTTTCACATCCTCAGGAGACTGTATGAGGTAACGGAGGAGTCTGAGCCCACCGGCACGGACCTCCTTGCCATCATGGACTAGGCAGCACCGCAACCTTTAGGAATAATCGTAGATTTAAATAAATAAATAATCTGTCC
>NC_051424.1:7546450-7551450 GCF_015228065.2 Penaeus monodon | reverse complement strand
TTTACCCCCTGAATTTTAATTTCATGGGGAAAGCGGATTGAAGTAAAATAATTTTTTATAATTGCAACATGAAGTCAGAGAATGAACACAACGCGCACTAATATCACGAATCATGAGAATTTTGTTTCCCCCTATTGTTATCATTAATATTAATTGTCATTAAATTGTTAGATGTTATTTCATTATTTTTTTTGTTTTTAATTTTTAATATTTTTTTAATCATTTTTATAATTTTTATTTTATTTTTATTTTATTATTATATTATTATTTTTTTATTTTATATTATTTTTTATTGTATTATTCTAGGCAAGAACCTGCGTTTAGTAGGAGACTGAAATTTTTATGCACATATAGATATGAGGGGAGGGGGAAGAAGAAAGGGAAAAAGAAGGGAGGAAAAAAAGGGAGGAGAGAAAGAAAGGAGGGGAGGGGGGTTTTGAGGGAATAGGAAACAGAGGGGAAACGGAAAAGGGATTAAAAAGGAAAAGGGGGTGGTAAGGGAAAGGGGAGAAGGGAGGGACGCCAGAGGAAAACAGGGGGATGGGAGAGCGAGGGAATAAGGGTTTTAAGGGGGGGGAGTAGTGTCTGGGAAAGGGGGATGGGGGAAAGGGAGATGCCGGGAGGAAGATTGGGAGTGAGTGGAAAGGGAAGTGGAGAAGAGTGGGGATAGGTTTAGGAGAATGGGGGAGGGAGAGATTAGTAGCAGAATATTTTGAAATAGAATAACAGGCAAAAAGATAGATAAAGATAAGTTAAACATTCCAAGTATTTTTGATGGGCACACAGATTGAAAGATAAACAGACGATGATAAGTAGGGCATTTCGGTAATTAATAGATTATATTTTGACGATAGCAGAGAAACAGACAGATTGAAAACCTCTTTCCTTAATTCACTGTTTAAACTACAAGCCGCCAGGGGGTTTTTACAAGCCCAAGCTTTTTGTTTAAAATTTAAGTCGCTGTTTGACCAACCCAAATTTTCCAACAATTTTGACTTTTTTGGAAAAAAAAGAAAAAATGAGAAGAACGAAAAGAAAGAAAAAAAAGAGAGAAAAAAAAAAAAAAAAGGAAGAAAAAAAATCTCCCTGTATTTTTTTCATACACAAAATGTATACACAATTCCCCACGGAATACGTCACATAAATCTGAATGTTTTTCCTTCCCAAGCCGGATATGCAGCGTGTGTCAGAGGGCATGCAGCAGCCAGCTCCTTAAGATTCCCGTGAGGATGGCCCTTTTTTTAAAAAGGGAAACATCACATATATGCTTATGTGTGGTGTTGGTGTGGTGTTTTGTTTTTTTTGTGTTGTGTTTGTTTGTGTTTTTTTTGTGTGTGTGTGTGTGTGTGTGGTGGTGTGTTTTGTGTGTGGGTTTTTTTTCTATGTATGTGTATGTCAATGTATAAATGTAGACACCCCCCCACAAAACAACAAACACACACACCACAAAAACACCACACACACACACCACCAACACACACACACAACACCCCAACAATATTATATATATATATATATATAATATATTATATTTATATATAAAATTTTAATATATAAAAATTATGGTATATATAAAAAATATATAATATTATATTTAAAATTTAAATTTTTTGTGTGTTCCTCAAAGAGCATAATATAATGTGAAAAAACACACACAACACAAAAAAACACAAATATTATATTATAATATAAAATATATAATATATAAATATATATAAGATATAATAATATATATATATTATAAATTAATATATATATATATATAATAGATATATATATATAAATTAAATATTTATATAATAATATACATAAAATTTCAATTATCATATATATATATTATAATATTATATTTTAAAAATATATAATATATATATATATATATATATTATAATTATACATAGTCTGGATAAACCCGTTTAATGAATAAACGAAAAATAAAGTAGAACGGAAGAGTCCCCCAAGCAAAAGTGGCAATAAGTTAAGAAAGAAGGATCGAATGGGAAGTGAAAATTGAGAAAAAAATGAAAAAATTTGAAGGGAAAAAAATTTTGACGAACTACAAAAAGATAATGGGAAGCAATCGGAAAACGAGAAAAGCAATAAGAAAATACAAAATACTTTCCAAAAAACAAATCCAAAGATTTTAAAAAGAGCGAAGCAAAAACCCAGGTTAAGGGACAAAGGTACGTAGTATGACAAGGCCCAAAAATTCTTTGGCAGAATAAAATGCGAGATGACGCGAAGAAGTTTTACCGCGAAATGGGATTTTTTTTTTTTTTTTTTGGGAAACGTCCATCTGAAGAAAGGTCGGGGGAAATTTTTGAAAAAAAATCTGGGAAAAAAAATAAATAACAATGAAAAAAGCATGGGTACGAAATCTTGAGAATAGCATAGGGATATTCCCGAAAAAGAATGGGAAAATTTAAATACGAAGAAATTCAAAGGCACTAAAAAAAATCCCCTAAATGGGAAAACCTTGGGTTGACCAGATCAAATTTTTTGGGTCAATACTCTTCTTTGGCGCAGCCAAATAGCATTAATTTTTCTCAATTATGATAGAGCAAATTTAACACTTAAATGGTTTTGTCAAGGGATATTATCTCTTGGCCAAAAGTAACGAAAAAGGAACCAAAAAAAAAAACAGACCCCTTAGGCTTATAAATTCCTATAAATTTTTTACTTCAATCTTAACGAAAGAACCTAAACAATGGGAAAAACAAAATATTTTTTCCCCAAAGAACAAAAAGGGTGTTGCAAGGGTCATACGGAGTAAAGATCAAAGTCATAAAAAAAAGGATTCTCGAAAATGTCAATTAACACAGACATCTAAGTACGCTTGGATGACATAAAAAACTTAAAAAACCTTAAAATGTTCAAAGTCTTCCTGTTTAATCAATTTTTTCGAAGAGCATGACATTTGGAGACGAATTTACTCTCAGCCAGAAACGGTTTTTTCTTTTTTCAAAAGACTGCGAATAGATGCGGAACTTCCAGGGCGAATCTTTTTTCCCCCTTTTTATTTTTTATGGCCTTTCCCTCTCCCAGTTTTAACAACACAGGGGAGGAATAAGATCAGGACAAGAATCAATATCTTTCTATATGGATGATTGAAATTTACGCTCAGAAAGTGGTGAAAATGGGGGTTTTTGAAAACCGTAAAAAAATTTTTGTGAGACAAGGGGAGGGTTTGGGCTCGATAAGTGTGCAAAGATTTTTAAAAAGGAAAACTTTAAAATCTACAAGTGTTTATCTGTAAAAAGCAAATTTGATCAGGGAAAAAACCTAAAATTTCTAGGGGTAAATGAAGGAGGGTATACAACAACGAATGAAGAAAAAAATATGACAGAAGCACCGGAGTAAGGTCAATCCGAAAACGGGAATTAAACTCGAAGAACAAACTAACAGCAATCAATCTCTTTCAATACCCCGTGGTTACATATGTTTTTAAAGTGATAGAATGGAACTTTAAATGAATCAAACAAATGCACCAAAATTTGGAAGCAAGACAGCAACAGAAAGTATCACCCCCAAATCAGACGTAGACGTCTGTACGTCCCCAGAAGTAAAAGGGGGTAGGGGGATGATGCAGATGGGAATTTTTCGTACAAAACAACAACGATTTGGTTTTTGAATACTTAGATTAAACCAAAGATTTGGTGTTAATTATTTTCAGGAAAAAACCCAAAAAGGGCACATCGGAGTAAAGGAATCAGATAAGTTTTCCCGGGAAGGGTTTTAGAGCGAAAAATCGAACATAGTCGCCAACACTGGCTGTAAAAATAGAAAACAAAAGTGAAAAAGGTCGGGCAAGAAAAAAATTTAAATTGGTGCATGAAAAGCCTCTCCACGGCAGTTGCAGCTGAAGCAAAAAAGCTGAGTAGATGAAACCACGCCCATCAGTGGTTTGAAGCCCTGGACTTTAAAGGGGGAAACAGAGGGTTTTATTCTTGCAGCCAAAAACAAGTTGTTTTCCAGAAACTACAAGCTAAAATCTGCCCGGGACTGACCCAAAAATGTAGGTTTTGGGAAGACAAGGTTTAGACGATGATACCTTTTGTCTGGTTGCTCATATTAACATGAATGAGTACAAAAATCGCCAGACAGAGTGGGCAAGTACCTGATTGGAAAATCTGCAAGCATTTTTTTATCGGAACGCAATAAAATGGGACAAAAACCCTCCAGAGCAGTTTCGAAGGTAAAGATGCTACACTAAAACAGACATCTAATACGTGGATCGACTATAAAAAAAACCTTTTCCAAATTTACACAGATCGTATAGACAGGGAATCGTTAGATTCGTTCAAGGACAAAAAAACAAAAACTTTCCGTTTTTAGATATGAGATCCCCCTTTAGCAAAAAAAAGGCCCCAGAAGATTCAAAAAAGACCGGAAATAGAGGTGGGAAAAAATTGGGGGGTTAAAAAAAAAAACTTTGCCTGTTGTATTGGAGCACTTGGCTTTTTTAAAGAAAAGGGATGATAAGTTTCAACAAAAAAACCGGGGAAAACCAAAATTTGAAGAAGCCCAAAAATGTTTTAAACAGCACAGGCATTTCTCAGAAGAGCCTTATCGATTGAAGATTTGGTTCGGAAATTTACTTTACTGGATGTTTTAATTTTTAATTGTTCGATTTTTTTGCATATTTTTGTTTGATGTTCCATTTCCTCAAACTTCAAACACCAAGTCGCTGGGGAGTGATTGGGTTTGATTTTTAATTAGCAATTAAAGAAACTTTTACAGTAATAAGAAATGATAATAAAAATGATATATAAACATAGTGAATTTATAAAAAGTAATAACAATAAAATAAAAGTAATAATAAAATGATAAAAATAATAATTACAACAACAAACCCCAAAAAAAAAAACAACAACAACAATAATAAAAACAATAATAATAATAATAAATGATAATAATATAATAAAAAATAATTAATAAAATAATAAAATAAAAAAATAATAATAACAAATAGGTAAATAAAATAATAATGATAATAGCAA
>NC_051424.1:7536450-7541450 GCF_015228065.2 Penaeus monodon | reverse complement strand
AATTGGTCTTGAGCTGAGGACGCTTTGGGGGTAACCGCTCTAAATGATTTTGACTCCTGCCTTGCTCACCCATAGGGTATGTGCCCGGGAAAAAGGAGATGGGAAAGGGAAATTTGAAGGGGAATGGGGGAAAAAGGAGGGAGAAAAAGGAAGATAAAAGGGAGAAGCGGAGAGAGGAAGAAGGAGGGTGAAAAATGGGAAGGGGACGGTGAAAAGAGGGGGATGGAAGGAGATGCGGAGAGATGGAGGAGAAGGGGTGAAGATGGGAAGGGAGGGGTTTTGAAAATGAGGAGATGGAAGGGGGAAAAGGGTGAGGAGAAAGGGAGAAGGGGAAAAAGGAAAAGAGAGTGTGGGGGGGAGAAGATGGAAGAGAGGATGAAGGTGAAGGGAAAGATGGGGGAATGAGTGGGGAGGGGGATGAAGGGGAAAGGTGAAGAGCGAAGGGAAGAGAGATGAAAGAGATGAGGGGGGGAGGGGGGGAAAGGAAGAGGGATGAAATGGAAAAGGAAAGATGGGAAATGAGGAAGAGGAGGAGAGGAAGGAGAAGAGGAAAAATGAAAGGGAGGAGGAAAGGGAAAATGGAGAAAGGGAGAGGAAGGGAAGTGGGGGAAGAAGGGGGATATGGAAGGAGGAAAATGAAAATGGGAAGGAGACAAAAAGAGGTGGGCAGATGAAAGGGGAGAGGAAAGGAGGAAAAGGGAAGGGGAAGGAAGAGGCAAAGAGATAAAAGGGAGGAAAAGGGGAATGGGAAAGGGAAACGATGGAAAAAAAAGGGGGAGAGGGAAAAAGGAAGATGGAAAGGAAAAAACGGGGGGGATGGGGGCAAAAACGTGAGAAATGGGGGAGGTGAAAGAGAAAAGCGGAGAAAGAAAAGGGAAAAATGAAGGGGAAAAGGGAAATGGGGGGGGGAAGGGGAATGGGAAGGAGGGGAAGGCGGAATAGGAAGAAAATTTGGGAAGGAGAAAGAGAAAGAGGGAAAGGAAAAAGAAAATTTGGGTGAAGGGAAGGAGGAAAACAGAAGAAAGGGAAAGGTAAGGGAAAAAGAAGAAAGGGGGAGACGGAATAAAGAAAAGGGAGATGAAGGAAAGGGAAAAGGAAAAGAAGGGGGAAAAAGAGAAAGAGGGGAACAAAAAAGAAAGGGGGGGAGAAGGGAAAAGGGGAAAAGAATTGGTGGAAGAAAGAAAATAAAAAAAAAAAGAGAAGGGAGAGGAAAAAGGAAGGAAAAAAGGGGGAAGTAAAGAAAAAAAGAAAAAAAAAAAGGGGGAAAGGGAAGAGAAAGAGAGAGAGGGAGGAGAAAGGAAGAGGGGAAAGAGGGAAAGAGGGGAGAAATGGGGAAAAGAGAAGAGAAAGAAAAAGAATAAAAGGAGAGAAGAACAAGAAGGGGAGGAAGAGGGAACAGGGAAAAGGGGGAGGAAAAAAGGGAAGAAGAAGGCGAAGGAAAAAGACCCACCACCCCGAACAAAAAGAAAATTTAGGAGAGAGAGAGAGAGAGGAGAGGGGGAGAGAGAGAGAGAGGAGGGGAGAGAAAAAAGAGAGAGAGAGAGAGGAGAGAGAAAAGAGAGAGGAGAGGGGAGAGAGAGAAAAGAAGAGAGAGAGAAAAGAGAGGAGGAGAAAAGGAAGGGGGAGAGAGAGAGAGAGAGGGGACAGAGGGGGGAGGAAAAAAAAAAATAATAAAAAAAAAAAAAAAAGGAAAAATTTTTATAAATAATTTTTTTACAAATCCACTTTGTTTCCAACAGAAAGTTCCATTTACAGAAAACATGAAAAAATTTCCAAAAAAAAAAATTAATTGGCAGGAAATGTCCCCCTGCCCAATTGTACCGAAGACAGATGAATATGAACACGCAAAAAAAATTTTTCCCAAAACTTTTGTTTTTTCCCTTTTCCTTCATTTCCTTTTGGGTTGGTAGGAATATTTAAAGACGAAAAACTTTTTTATATTCGTTTTCTCTCGCTTAAATGTTCGATATGTGAGCTTCAACGACAACAAAATTGTAATTATTATGGCCCTTTAAAGGGAAACATGATCCCTTTTTTTGTATAAACGATTTACCTTTAAAAATAAACGAACAGCTCGAGTATTTTAAATCTGACGATTTCGTGAGTATTTCAAAAACTGTAAATTGGAAAAAGGAAAAAAAAAAAAACCAACGAAAAAAGGGTTTAAAAATATTTCCATGGGACCGAGTTTAAGTTTGTTCGAGTGGAACTTTTTAATCTTTGGGGTCCCCCCTTTTCCAGGCTGCGGTTTTAATCCAAACACCGAGTTTTTCAAAGGAAAAATCGGCTGAGGGGCCCCACCCGCATCGTTTGTACATGCAAGGTCACCTAGACAATAACGTGGGGGGGGGATACGCCTTTTAAGGGGTTTCCCATTTTTTTTTTTTTAAAGTTGAGAAAAATGTAATAAAATAAAAACGTATATCTATATAAACATTAACTCTTATTTATTTTGGTCTATACAGAAACCTTTCAAATCAAACAATCTAACAGGCGTCAATCACAGGCTCCCTACTCCTTCTAAGCCATTGTTTACATGGCAAAAGGAAACACAATACGGAAAACAAATTGAGTGTATATTTTTTTCTGACACTGTATCCACAGAGCAGATACAATTTCACTTCTGAGATCAATACAAGTTGAGCAGCTGTGTTGGTTGTGGGTAAAGGTTAGTGGCAAGTCATGTAAAGTGAGGGAAAAGGGGGTTTAAAAAAATCAGAATATTGTTACCCGCTGCAAAGTCTCCCAGACGGTTTTATACTGTAAAAACGTATCTCAAAGCTTTCTTGTGAATAACTTTCCACGTCTACTTTTCTTGAATTTCCTTTTTTTTTTGGCGATATTCAATATTATTATTTGAGAAAAATACTGATGAATAGAGGAAATGAATCAGATCATCACAGTCAGTCGAAAATACGAGCATGCGCCGTGGTTGAGGATCATACATCTCAGTCTCAACATTGGACAATTCAAGGGATGTTATTTCTATAGTGAAAGTACTGTTGTGGTTTAGAGAAAAGGTTAGTACTCTCAGACTCTTTTCAATATTGCTGCTCGGTTTTCTCTTCATTATTTTCTTATGATATGCGGTAAGATGTCTCACTATTTCGATATAACTCTAGAGATGTGTAGCTGCCTTGGCTGAAAAATCTTCCAGTATATGTATTTCATCTCTTGTTTGGTAAAATAATTATTTCCGCGGGTTATATTTTACTCACATCCTATCCCAATCCATCATTTTACTTCATGAATACTACATTTGTTCTCGGGGTTGGCAGGGCAACCACGTACGTGCTTTGACACCGGGAAGAAGCATGTCTTTAATCTACGATACATCACCGAAACTGCTTTCAGTGTCCATATCTCATATATGTGTAAATGTTGCAGAGGAATCTGTTAGAATAACTGCTTTTGAATGGAGCTTGATCTAAACCCCCAAAATATTGGGCGAGAGCCAAAGAGATGTGGTATTTCAAAATCATAAATGCTGTTGTATATTTAAAGAAATGAAAGTGCTGAAAAGTGTTCGAACATTATAGATGTGTCATCTCTAAATGGTACAGTAACGTTGACGTATTCCCAGATACACAGCCTCACAAAATCACAAATGTCGCATTTTGTTAAAGGAAATATGCCACAACTTAAGTAAAAATAAATGTGTCATCTCAAGTAAATGTAAATGGTGCATTGCAGGTGACATATCCCGATACAGCGCGACACTGCAGTGGTGGCAGAGGAAAGCTATTTGTAATATATTGCCTGGCTTAGGTCGCAAGAGATGAGTGGGGCTAACGCTCTGATTAATGACCTCGCGAGCCGGTGTCCTGGAATTTCTCAGGAAAAAATGCCGTTTACGGGATAACGAAAAGAGGCGCATTGAAAGGTTACTGTAAGAATAACATAGAACAATACAAACTATGGGGAAAGGACATTCATACATTTGACTGTATTTGTTTGTGAAAACCCCAAATTTGATGGAATAAAAAAAAAACAATAATGTAATGATTATGCGACATTTCAGCACATGTAGGGCATATTTTAGAATCAGACGTACTATAAACGTCACTTAAATACATACAAATTCAATATAAAATGATAATAGTGTATATATACATAATTCTTTAGTCTCTACAAACCCCAAAAAAATCACAAAATAAAAAAGTCTTCCTCAAAAAATCCCAAACCCACTCGTTTCTATGAAAAAGTGTTTCTCAACCGAAGGAAAAAAAAATCAGAAAAAAAAAACAAACCATACCTCCTTCCAACGCCAATTTCCAAACCAATTCCACCCAAATCACTTAAAAACCAAACTCATCCACCCTCAACCTTTCCACACAGACTGAAACAAGACACCGCACGTAGTAAATAAGAGAGAAAACCCTACTACGACGTCAGTTCGTAATGGCGACGCAAACATGTACTCCGGGAAAGGCTTTCGTGGAGGCAGATCCTTGAGACGTGAGTTTTCGGTGGATATATTACCCATTCATAGGACAGGTTTTATATGGAACTATGGAGAGGGTATTGGCTGGGGGTTTTACACATGAGGCGTGCTACAAAGGTCGTATCTTGGAGATGAAGGTGGCATCGGCATGTGGAATGTGGAATCCCGGGGGAATGTTTAATGTGGAATCGGCATGATGAGTGTATCGGCATGAATTGGGAAGGAAATCGGTACGAATGCTGAATGTGGAATCGATATGAATGTTAATGGGACTTGACATGTTGAAGTGGAATAGTATGAATGTTGAATGTGAATTGATAGAATGTGAATGTGGAATGAATGATGAATGTGGGAAATTTTTAGAATTGAAATAAAACAGAGAATGTTGAATGTGGAATCGGCAGCATTGCAGAAGCGAGTAAGTGGGAGCAAATTTAGTGTTCTCATGGAAGTGGATGGGCGTAAGGGTTCAACGTAACGACGTTGATGGACGTGAAAATGAACAGGTGATGAATGTGGGAGAACAGATAAGATATCCAGAAGTAGAACGGTATGT
>NC_051424.1:7522248-7536350 GCF_015228065.2 Penaeus monodon | reverse complement strand
ATTTCTCTCTCCTCTCTCTCTTCATTTCTCTCTCTTCATTTCTCTCTCTCTCTCTCTCTCTCTCCTCTCTCTCTCTCTCTCTCTCTTTTCCTCTCCTCTCTCTCTCCATTCTCTCTCTCTCTCTCTCTCTCTCTCTCTCTCTCTCTCTCTCTCTCTCTCTCTCTCTCTCTCTCTCTCTCTCTTAAAGTTCTAAACTGCATATCGTGAAAGATAAAAATTCCCTGCCTATTGGACTTTCTTGAGCTGCAAGATATGTTTATTTCATGCAGTTCTGTGACTTACTGGATAGGTCAGTGACACTGCAATGTAAATGAAAATGTCCTAATGGTAATGGTCAATGGTTATAAAGAAAAATATGTGTTAGACATCAATGGCCATATAGCACTATCGAAAGGTGAAATATTGAAACGGTAAAGAAAGGGCTTATTAGATCAAAGGTGTCAAAGGAAGATGTGTGGGATATTGCAAGCATGTCTGTAAGGTAAGGTAGGGATTAGCAAAGGGAGAGAGGGGTTTAAGGGTATTTAGATTACAGTTTCAGAGAGAATGTCAAGAGGGAGAGAAATCCAGGGAAGGGGGCTGCTGTGACAAAGGATCACATCCAGGGGGAAGTGGGAGGGATAATAGGAAGGAGGAGGGATGATCCAGCTGAAGCAGGGGGAATGGGATGTGTTGAGAGGAAGTGAGAGGAAGGGGTGTGGGGGAACATGAGAAGGAGGATGGATGTCAGCAGTTACTTTGAGTGAAAGATTGGAGGAGGGATGAGGTGTAGGCATGTTATCTTGGGTCATGATTAGATAGTTTTGATTGTCTTCAAGAGTTTCTGAAGTGGAGTCGGTTGGGGAGGTCTGAGAATCAAAGGTTTTCTTAGGGGGAAGAGAGAAGAGAGGACAGATGTTTAAGGGGTGGAGGGAGAAGTTGATGGAGTGCTTAGCTTGTCTAGTGCGATAAGTTGGGCAAAGAGAAAATGGGGTAATTACTGGGAAAGTAGTGACTGGAGTGTCTGGAATAGTGGTGGAGATAGGTCTGGATTTAGAATGGCAAATGTATTTGACTGGGATAGGTAGCAGGTAGAAGTGGGATGAGGAAGAGATGCTGGGCGAAATGTAGAAACATCTTGGGAGGAAAGGGGAGGGGCAGAGCAATTGTTGGAATAGGGAGCCTCGTCGACGTGCTTCCTATCTGGCTTTGCTTAAGTGATGCCAAGTTTGAATCTGAGACTTGCCACTTCATATTCAAACTTGTAGGTAGGGCAGTCAATACAAAATACTTTATGGGAGCCGCCACAATTGGAACACGTGTGTGAATATGCTGAGCAGTTTGATCAATTATAACTAGGTTGGGCACAGAGAGGGCACCAGGCTGTGGAATGACTGTGTTTGGCAGGATGGCTTAGATGCCAACAATTTTGACATTGACAGGGAGGAGGTTATGGTTACACAAGGAGGGGTTCTCCACCAATGTAAACATTAAATGGGAGGTCATGTACATAGAAAGTAATTTTGGCAATAATGGTGGGGGGCCTTACAACAGCCTCCAGGGAGGATGGTGTAGCAATGTACTGATACCAATATATAGTCAATGAGGCAAATAAGTCTTCTCCACAAGCTGACCAATCCCTGTCGTGGACAGGGTAGTTTGTTGGGGAGAAAGAGACAGTGCCAGTACAAGTATTGAGGGAGGGATGAGGTTGGGCAGGAGTGGGTTTGTCAGTGAAGTCAGTAAGTGTAACAAGGCAAGAACAATCAGGGTGGATGCAGAAGGAAACTTTGCTACTTGTTTTTGGAGGCATTACTAGAAGAGGAGTGTTATCAGAGTAGCTGTAGGGAGTTTACAGAAAAACAATCCCATTTGGCTGGGCTAAGCATTTAAGATATTTGTAGAGGAGAGGGTAGTAGGAGAGGGATGTATGGAAGGAGTAGTGTTGAGAGAGGTAGTACTGCAGAGTGGTGGACAATTAGGTTGCAGAGGGATACGGGAGGATGGGGTAGTTGATGAAGAAAGTTGTGTCAGTGGAAGAGATGAAGTACTGGATGCTGGGAGAGGAGGAATGTTTCCTGGAGATTGAGTATTGACCTGAATGGATAATTTGGACTGGGCTTATGTGATAGTAGGTATTGAGGAAGGGGTAGAACTAACAGTGTTCAGAGTCGTAGTCAAAGGAGAGCCTGGGATCAGGGAACTGGAGTTGAAATCCGTGGGGTTATTCGATAATATCCCTACTAATGGTACCAAGCCTTCATTACTGGCTATGGTGAGCCTAGGATATATTGGGGAGAAATATTTCACCCCTCAGGGTTCCCTTAAGGGGCAAGGGCTAAACAATTAAACGGGAAATACCATGCCCATGGCTCCCTCAGGCTGTTCATGACTGGCATAAATTCAGCCTTTCATCCTTTCAACACACCTCTCACACTTTAGGATAATGGATAGTTGACAGGGTTAGAAGAGAGAAGGAAATGAAAAGGGAAAAAAACTTGCAAAACTAGTTGTCCAGAATTTAGGCCCAAAGTGGGGGTGATTCCCAGCATTGGCTCCTATTCTCCATCTCCTAAGCTCCCCAAGGGCAACAATGGGCATGGGATTCAGGATGATGAAAATGTCCTAGAGCCAACCTAGAAGCTCAAAAAGGAAGTAAAAAAAATTAAGGCATTCTAACCATAGGTGGTCCAAGGTTGAGTATGAGTAATAAAACCCAGGGTTTAGTAAATCAGGTTGACTCATTAACAAAAGAATTTCTCTGTATGTATTTCCAAAGTAATATGTGCTTCTTAGTTCTTACTTGGACTGGTTGCATGCATTCCTCCCCCTAACCCTCAGCCAAATCACTTATTCCTTCCAAATCCCAAAGTTTTAGGCTTCCCAAATCAGTGGGAGGGGCAGTGACTTTATTTCCTTTTTGGTAGTTTACAAGGAGAAACAGACTTCCAAGGTCTCTAAACTTTATAAGAAAAACAAAGAACACAAAAAAGAGGTGCACACCTTCTATATTAGATTCCTTTGTCAAATCCTGCTTTACCAGCCTTATTTGATTCTGAAACTCCTCAAGTCAAGAATTATACCCTTTAGGTCAGACTTCAGTGAACTCTCTTGGGAATCATGTGAGTTATGTCTTGAGCATTCTTTGCCAACACCTTGCTCATTGATGAAATTTGTTAAATATTATTATGCAATTATAACATAATTCAAAATGTTTTGAAGCCAGCTCACACCTGCCTAGTAGTGGAACTTGGTTTTAAAGAAAAAATTCACTAAAATCTTTATAATGTCTGCCGTCTTTTTGTGCATGTGCACATAATTTTATAAATGCTGTAACTGTGTGTACAAATAACATGATTCATTTATCAATGATGCAGAATCTTGATCTTTAAAGATATTAAAGACTAATGCAATATAAATCTCCATACTGAACTCCTCTTGTCTAGAAGATAAACTACATAATGCTTACACAAAGTAATGGCAAAATGGTTCTTGGCCTTATCTACCTTGCACAGTTTATGAATCTAGTATACAAGTTTCTTGACTGCTATCAAAGCATGGCCATGGCATTGTATAACCTAACAATAATGGGCATCTCACCTGCACGACAGCCAGTAGTTAGCCGTCTCATATGTGAGACACTTCTGTTCTTGCCTTACACTCTGTGCCACACGCTTGGGCAGCAGGTGCTCATTGCTATAGCTACCGAGAAATTAGTGTTTTCTTTTTTACTCAGAGGTACCCATCATAGGTGGGTTAATGCATAAATCTACAAACTAGATAAGTAATTGTGGGCTTATCAATTTTGCACAGAGAACCCTTGCTACTTAACTTTTGCTTTGTATTCTTTATCATTTCATTAGGACTGAATAAAAATAAATTTCTGCAATTTTGAGAAAGTTTCTTTGGAACAGTCAAAATATCAGAACCAATTTCAGTGTAATTTCACTGACAAGGACAAAAACACAAATATAATTTATTTCTCTATCAAGAAAATCAATAGAAAATTTTAATTCACAGAACAAACGCTCCACTGTGTATCATAGTCAATATTTGTCAATTATCAGCTTTAATCTTGTAATGAATTTAATTTGTACGTATTTCATTTTTGATTACAGTATTACAGCTGCATGTCTATTCTCTGTTACAAGTTAGATTATTTTCAAAGTTAAGTAGATTTATTATAAAAAAAAAAAAACAGGTATTATTTCATTTTCTAGATTTTTTTTCCTTCTCCCTCCAATAAAAGATGTCTCTTCTAACTTTGAAAAGGTTCTTGCCTTCATCAAATGTAATTCTTTAATACAAGACAGCAGATGACATGGCAGAGAAAAAAAAATATTGATTACAGTTCTGCAGTCCTATAGGGGAGGGCTTTTAAATGCAATGTCCTCTGTAAGGATAGCTACAAAGTTTGATTCCTCAAGGATTCAATTCCTGCAACTCCTAAGAGGCTTTTTCTCAGATAGCTAGGTGTTAGGTAGTTTCCATAGGATGTAGAGAAATAGACTTTCACTTAGGATATGACACACATAGCTTTCACAATAAACAGTAACAATTTACCACTGTAACCTTGAATGTCTATACAAATGTGCCATGTCACATACTACTACAACTTTACTACTGATGGATTCCTCTCATTCCTTACTATTCATATTCTTAGGAATTGAAACACAAAAATACCCCATACCCATAACACAAACTGGGGGGGATAAAAGATAAGGCCAACAGGGAAAATGCAGAGTTTCTAATGGAGACAATCCCCAAATGGGGTTCTGTCACTACCAACCACACCCAGAAAAACAAACATCTACCATGTAAACACAGCAGGTTGGCACTCTTGAGGTTGGTCTGTATTATATTCATAATCTAAACTTGATTTCATCTGTCAAATTTATTGCCAAAAATATTTAGCAATTTACAATGGACCCTTATTTTTGAACACACAGACATAGTGCATACAAGGTCCTGAGTGAATGTATTTTTCTTCTGCATCCTGGTATAAATAAAAAGCATTATCGCTGGCTACAAAATAAACACATCGTTTATGTTTGCAAGTAAATGAAGCTAATTGGTCATTTTTTCCTGCTGTATTTCTAAGGAGAAATTAACTCATATAGTTTATCCTTACTGCCCTACGATAAACAGCCTAATAGAGTAAAAAAACACTGAGGCATTAAAAATAACAATGTGAACTCTTCAAGAACCAATGAAAAACTAGTCTTGATATGGATATAGCATTATATGTGATTTGCACCTAAAATCTGAATAAAAGAAATTTGTATCAGAATTTTTATATATCATAGTAATAATGGAAATTTGACATTCAAGTACTGCCATTAAACTTTATCGCATTAAAAAAAAAAAATTGTTTCACACAGCCATCCAATTTCGAAGTATCCTTTTCAGTCTCAATTATTTAGAGTGTAACATATGTAAATCTGTTGTCTTTCATCACAAAGGACCTGGAAATAAGAAAAAGTAGCTAAAGGTAATTGTTTATCATTACAGAGCACCATATGCCAGCAACCAACCTTGGAAGCACTCCTGGAAATTCACAATCATTGCTTTAGGAATCAAAACCTTCCTAACCAGGGGGCTTTGCCCTAGACCCCCCCAATTACCATAGACTATTTCTCTACAGGGGATTCACCTTTGGACCCATACTTAACCCATTCCTGACGGGTGGCATGTACGCACATGCCATGGCATGGCGGGACTATATGCCGGGGGCATGTATGTACATGCCGGGGGCATGTATGTACATGCCATGATGTATGTATGGAGATGCCATGAGATATTTTTTGTTACAATCACGGCAAAAGATTATTTTTCTGCCACTGAAAGTGTGATTAAATTGTTTTTAACACTTTCTCATTTTTACTATGCAAAAAAAAAAAAAAAAAAAAGTAACAAACCAACAATTTCAACTCCATGATGCCGCACACTGCTTATTTTATTCAGACTATAGACTGAATAATGATTAACTATGGAGTCTATATAACAACAAAAATATCCTTCAGTCTCGATTTATCAGGAAGTTTGGCAAGTAAAGACTTTAGAAAATAATGAAAGCTGAAAATACAACATATCTTTGTAGTATTACGACGAAACGGCATAGGATACTGGTATTTGGCATGAGTGGTCACGCATGCTAGGGCGACAATATAAGCCCCCAGCAGCGGGGCCCTGGCCACTATGAATACTACCCGTCGGGAAAGGGTTAATCACATTTGTTAATGTATTTTCATTTCTGATGTTATACTCTGCCTGTGCAGATTATTTCATATCAGAGAGAGTGTAGATTTGTTTTTAGTATTATTGGAAATAACACCTAACACCGAAAATTAAAAATCTAACCTGGCAATCCGATAAAAGGCAAAATTCCAAGATGCTCTTCTTCTATATCATTTTCTTTGCAAAATAATCAGAGTAATAGAGAGGATGTAAAACTCAACATTTCCAGGCCCTCCGTGATGCATACTCTTCCAGCGAGAGAAAATTATTTAAAAGTAAGAAGGTAATGAATTGATTGGACAGAATTGTAGTAAATGACATAAGGGAGGAAAATCAACAGAAAAGCAAAATGACAATAGACAGTAGTGACCAGTTTATTATAGCCAAAAAGATCTGCAACAGATAATCACATGGCAACTGAAGCTGGACCCAAGGGAAGTCAGTTGCAATTCAAATCAGTTCTGTCATGGCTATGTTGTGTATAAGGTACTGTTTCACTTATAATAGGCAAAATAGTCTGGCAAAAACAAAAAAGAGCAGCAGACAGTGGTCACAATTTCTGCTAACAATAACAAATGGATTATGGCAACTCATAGGTTAGCCATTGCAGATTTAGACTATTGGTCAAGGTAAGAAACTATCAGTACAAGATCCAAATATTTGCCCAGGCTTTATCTTGCCAGGATATATGAGGCAAAGGTTTTGTAGACCAGGCAGGAGGGATAGGCCACACCCTCCTGTAAGGGGGATACAGGACAAAGCCCCCTATATGCCATTAACCCGTTCCCGCCAGGTGACGTGTTGACACGTCATAGCAAACCACTCTTTCGGCGGGGTAAGCTCGTTCGTGCGGTGACGCGCCAGAGCACGTGGAGCGGGACAATCGGCTTCACGCAGCGGACGCCCACGGCCACTGTATGGCTGTTGCCAGATATCACCAGTTTAATTACTCTAAGAGATTTTGACAACCAGGAATAACAGGTTAATGTGCAGCACCAAAACACAGTTGCCCAGGCTCTATCCTACCAAAGATTTTACTTCTATGATTCGCTTTTACCCTGCAATTTCCCTGATACTTATAATGCCCTCCCTAGCTATCAGGGCAAATATCATAGCTGTGCTTCGTTTGCAAAAGAAATAAGAGCTAGATTCCTTCGAAACACAATGAGAGATTTCAGGAATACTAAGTTTCGACCCACAGGTCAATGTACTGTCATTTCCAAATACAAAGATAAAACAGAATTATGACACTGACGTATATTCCACTGGCGCTTCATGATTCGGAAACCGTGTCACCATATTCAACGGTTTAACTTTCAGTCCATTTCAGGCAAAGTTTATCTTGTACCACCATATGGCTGTGTCAAACTCAAACTATTCCAGCTTTACACTCTCTGTTTAATATTCTACTCTCGTAATACAACTTTCAACGCCTTATTTACATACCAGTTTCATACTTCTGGGATATTTATTCCTGTTTCTCCCACATTCATCACCTGTTCAGTATTCAACGTTCAATCAACGTCGATTACAGATTGAACCCTTACGCCCAGTCCACGTTCCATGAGAACACTAAATTTGCATCCCAACTTCACTCTGCTTCTGCAATGCTGCGATTCCACATTCAACATCCATGCTGATTTTATATTCAATATTCATGTCAATTCCACATTCATCATTCATTCCACATTCCACATTCATATCAATTCCACATTCAACATTCATACTAATTCCACATTCAACATGTCAAATCCACATTCAACATTCATATCGATTCCACATTCAGCATTCGTACCGATTTCCCCTTCAACATTCATGCCGATTCCACTCATCATGCCGATTCCACATTCAACATTCACGCCGATTCCACATTCCACATGCCGATGCCACCTTCATCTCCCAAGATACGACCTTTGTAGCACGCCTCATGTGTAAAACCCCCAGCCAATACCCTCTCCATAGTTCCATATATAACCTGTCACTATGAATGGGTAATAATATCCACCGCAAACTCACGTCTCAAGGATCTGCCTCCACGAAAGCCTTTCCCGGAGTACATGTTTGCGTCGCCATTACGAACTGACGTCGTAGTAGGGTTTCTCTCTTTATTTACTAACGTGCGGTGTCTTGTTTCAGTCTGTGTGGAAGAGGTTGATGGTGGATGAGTTTGGTTTTTAAGTGATTTGGGTGGAATTGTTTGGAAATTGGCGTTGGAAGGAGGTATGGTTTGTTTTATTTTCTGATTTTTTTTCCTTCGGGTTGAGAAACACACGTTTTTCATAGAAAACGAGTGGGGTTTGGGATTTTTTGAGGAAGACTTTTTTATTTTGTGATTTTTTTGGGGGGTTTGTAGAGACTAAAGAAATGTATGTATATATACACTATTATCATTTTATATGAAATTTGTATGTATTTAAGTGACGTTTATAGTACGTCTGATTCTAAAAATATGCCCTACATGTGCTGAAAATGTCGCATAAATCATTACATTATTTTTTTTTTTTATTCCATCAAGTTGCGTTTTCACAAACAGAATACAGTCAAATGTATGAATGTCCTTTCCCCATAGTTTGTATTGTTCTATGTTATTCTTACAGTAACCTTTCAATGCGCCTCTTTCGTTATCCCGTAAACGGCATTTTTCCTGAGAAATTCCAGGACACCGAGCTCGCGAGGTCATTAATCAGAGCGTTAGCCCCACTCATCTCTTGCGACCTAAGCCAGGCAATATATTACAAAATAGCTTTCCTCTGCCACCACTGCAGTGTCGCGCTGTATCGGGATATGTCACCTGCAATGCACCATTTACATTTACTTGAGATGACACATTTATTTTTACTTAAGTTGTGGCATATTTCCTTTAACAAAATGCGACATTTGTGATTTTGTGAGGCTGTTGTATCTGGGAATACGTCAACGGTTACTGTACCATTTAGAGATGACACATCTATAATGTTCGAACACTTTCAGCACTTTCATTTCTTTAAATATACAACAGCATTTATGATTTTGAAATACCACATCTCTTTGGCTCTCGCCCAATATTTTTGGGGGGTTTAGATCAAGCTCCATTCAAAAGCAGTTATTCTAACAGATTCCTCTGCAACATTTACACATATATGAGATATGGACAACTGAAAGCAGTTTCGGTGATGTATCGTAGATTAAAGACATGCTTCTTCCCGGTGTCAAAAGCACGTACGTGGTTGCCCTGCCAAACCCCGAGAACAAATGTAGTATTCATGAAGTAAAATGATGGATTGGGGATAGGATGTGAGTAAAATATAACCCGCGGCAATAATTATTTTACCAAACAAGAGATGAAATACATATACTGGAAGATTTTTCAGCCAAGGCAGCTACACATCTCTAGAGTTATATCGAAATAGTGAGACATCTTACCGCATATCATAAGAAAATAATGAAGAGAAAACCGAGCAGCAATATTGAAAAGCGTCTGAGAGTACTAAACCTTTTCTCTAAACCAGAACAGTACATTCACTATAGAAATAACATCCCTTGAATTGTCCAATGTTGAGGACTGAGATGTATGATCCTCAACCACGGCGCATGCTCGTATTTTCGACTGAACTGTGATGATCTGATTCATTTCCTCTATTCATCAGTATTTTTCTCAAAATAATATTATTGAATATCGCCAAAAAAAAAAGGAAATTCAAGAAAAGTAGACGTGGAAAGTTATTCACAAGAAAGCTTTGAGATACGTTTTTACAGTATAAAACCGTCTGGAGACTTGCAGCGGGTAACAATATTCTGATTTTTTTAACCCCTTTTCCCTCACTTTACATGACTTGCCACTAACCTTTACCCACAACCAACACAGCTGCTCAACTTGTATTGATCTCAGAAGTGAAATTGTATCTGTTCTGTGGATACAGTGTCAGAAAAAAATATACACTCAATTTGTTTTCCGTATTGTGTTTCCTTTTGCCATGTAAACAATGGCTTAGAAGGAGTAGGGAGCCTGTGATTGACGCCTGTTAGATTGTTTGATTTGAAAGGTTTCTGTATAGACCAAAATAAATAAGAGTTAATGTTTATATAGATATACGTTTTTATTTTATTACATTTTTCATCAAACTTTTAAAAAAAGAAAAAAATAGGAAGCCCCTTCAAAGGACGTATCCCCCTCCCCACGCTTATTGTCTAGGTGAGCCATTGCATGTACAAGACGATGCTGGTGTGGTCCGTACAGCCAGATCTTCCTTGTAAAACTCGGTGGCTTCAGGATTAGAACACGCCAGCCTGGAGCAGAGGGATCCCAAGAGTTCAAAAGTTCCACTCGAACTAACTCTGAACTCGGTCCTCATGGGAAATATTCTTAACCTTTTGTTCAGTGTGTCATTTTTTTTTTCCTTTTTCCCATGTTACAGGTATTGAAAGTACTGCACGAAATCGTCATGACTTAAATCACTTCGAGCTGTTCGTTTATGTTTAAGGTAAATGCGTAATTATACAAGAAAGTGGATCATGATATCCTTAAGACCATAAGTAATTACAATTTTGTTAGTCGTTAGAAGCTCACATATCGAACATTTAAGCGAGAGAAAATCGAATATGAAAAGTTGTTCAGTCTTTGAATATATGCCTACACCAACTCCAAAAGCGAAATGAAGGAAGATCCATAGAGGGAATGAGAACAGAAAGTGTTGGGAAATTGTTCTTAGCTTAGCTGTGTTCATATTCATCTGTCTTCGTGTAACAGATATGAGGCAGGTGACATTTCACTGCCAATTAATGTTGTTTTTTAAGGAATGTTTTCATGTTGTCTGTAACTGGAGACTTTCTGTTGGAAAACAATGTGGATTTGTAAAGAATATATATGTATATATGTATATATATATATATATATATATATATATATATATATATATATATATATATATATATACCTCCCTCCCTCTGTCTCTTTCTCTCTCTCTCTCTCTCTCTCTCTCTCTCTCTCTCTCTCTCTCTCTCTCTCTCTCTCTCTCTCTCTCTCTCTCTCTCTCTCTCTCTCTCTCTCTCTCTCTTCTCTCTCTCTCTCTCTCTCTCTCTCTCCCTCTCTCTCTCTCTCATACGCATAAATGTGTGTCTGTGTGTGTGTGTGCGTGTGGGTGTGTGTGCTTGTATTACAATTCGCAAATTACTTGCTTAACAACATCTTTTATTCCTCCTAACAATATTCCAACTGCTTCCCTCTTCGCAAGTCAGCCCTGTCTATGATAATCTTCTCTCCTTTATAATTCTTTTTAACTTTCTTCTTCGTCTTTCTATTTCTCCCCTCTTTCCACGTCTTCCCCGTCTTCCTGTTCTCTCCCTCTCTCTCATTTCTCATTCCCTTTCCTCCCCTGTTTTTTTTTTTTCTTTCTTTACTTCACCCACATTTATTTCCGTTTCGCTTTCCTCTCCCGTTCTCTTTCGATTTCTTTATCCTTTCTCTTTCTTCCACCAATTCGTTATTCTTTTCCCTCTCTTCATCTCCCTCATCTTTATTTCGATCTCGCTGCTTCCTCATATTATCTTAATCCTTCTTTCTTCTGTTTCTCTTCTTCTCCTTACTATCTCACTTATTCTTTATTCCGTCTCCATCCATTTCTTCCTTTCTTCCTTCCACCCTTCTTCTCTACATCTCCGTCTTTCCTCCTTCCACATTCATCAATTTCTGTCTTTCTCTATTCCATCTTCTCTTTCTCCCTTCCAATTACTTCCTATTTCCGTCTTTCTCCTTCCTCTATTTCTCCTCTCCCCCCTTCTCTCCCATTTCCCCTTCATCTTCCATTCATTTCTCCGCTTCTCTCTTTCACCTCCCCCATTCTCTCATCGTCTCCCATCTCCCCGTTTCTCATTTTCATCTTCCTTCTTCTTCCTTTCCATCTCGCCCATTCTCCTATCGTCTCTCATCTCCCCGTTTCTCCTTTCCATCTTCCTTTCCGTCTCCCCTTTTCTTCCATCGTTTCCTTCCTATCATCCCTCTTCCTCCCTTTCATCTCTTTGCCTCTTCCTTCCATCTTCCTTCTCCTCCTTTCCATCTTCCTTACATCTGTCCCCATCTCCTTTTTCGTCTCCTTCCCATTTTCATTTTCCTCCTTTCCATATCCCCCATTCTTCCATCACTTCCCTTCCATCTCCTCTATTCTCCTATTATTTCCCTTCCTCCTCCCTTTCATTTTCCATCTTCTCCCTTCTATCTCCCTCCTCCATCCTCATTTTCACACCGTCTCCTTCCCATCTTCACCCTTCTCTCTTCCATCTCTCCGCATCTCCCTTCCATCTCCCTCATTTTTACACCGTCTCCTTCCCATCTTCACCCTCCTCTCTTCCATCTCTCCGCATCTCCCTTTTATCTTCCTCTTTCTCCCTCCATTTTCCCCATTCCTCCTTCGAATTCCTTCCATCTCCTTATTTTCCCGAGCTACATATTCCGTATGGTGTGAGCAAGGCAGTGAGTCTAAAATCATGTTAATGAAGCGGTTACCTCCACAGCGTCCTCAGCTCAGAGACCCAATTAACGACATGAAAAAAATATATATAACATTTTGGGAAAAAAAAGGGGAAAATAAATAATGATAAGAAAAGAAGAGAATGAACTTGGGATTTTTCAAAGGATTATTTTTTATTTTTTTTATCGAAGGAAGGGAAGAACTAGCTAGGAACGAGAGAAAGTAAAAAATATGATTTTCATTTTCCTGTGTTTCCACGATAGATACAGTACACTAAAACCCATTGTGTAAACTTTAAAGCAATTTGATCTTTATTCACTGCGAGTGAATATTGGACGAAATACGACACTGACGAACTCTGCAAGATGAGCGGAATTATTGCAGAGTACGTCAGATGGGTTTCCTTAAAGATGCCGTGGCTAGAAGTGAAGTTAATGGTTATCGAGTCGGCATGAAAAGGAAGTAGTTAGCGGATTTACAGAATAATCTCTCTCTCTCTCTCTCTCTCTCTCTCTCTCTCTCTCTCTCTCTCTCTCTCTCTCTCTCTCTCTCTCTTTCCTCTCTCTCTCTCTCTCTCGTTCTCTCTCTCTCATTCTTTCCGCCCCCCTCCCCCCGTCTCTCTCTCTCTCTCTCGTTCTCTCACTGTCCTACCCCCCCTCTCTCACATTCATTCTCTCTCTCTCTCTCTCTCTCTCTCTCTCTCTCATTATATATATATATATATATATATATATATATATATATATATATTATATATATTACATATATATATATATATATATATATATATATATATATATATATATATATATATATATATATATATATATAGAGAGAGAGAGAGAGAGAGAGAGAGAGAGAGAGAGAGATCTGTCTGTTATATACAGTCTATATTAATCATATTTCCCAAACATACAGATCCACTTGGAAAAAGGATATCTGTCGTATCATTTACTATGTCGCCTATAGTGTGAAAAAGGCTAAGGGAAATAAAAGTGGTGTAAGAATAGTGAGCATTCCACCGGATCGTGATCTTATTGGTAAAGATAAAACTGACAACTATGAGACTTAACGAGCCTTTGGATGTTCTCGGTGCAGCTGGAGGCCATATCTGCAAAGACTGGGTTACCGAGGAAAGCTAAAAAAAAATTTCTTATTTTTCAAATTCCGTGTTTAGAAGTTACTCGAAATACCTGACGCAATTGAATGAAAATTCAGGTATTCTATATACTTTGAGGAATGAATAAGAATAATCCAATTTTTAGTGTTGTAAGATTTTCTCTTATAAAACAGGGATGCTGTCGTTTCCCCAGCGAGAGCACCTCTTGGTAGGATGCCAAAGGTCTTAGCCATTTGTAACGTCCCAAAGGATTCCTGAATCTCGAAATCCGATCCTGGGTGGATGTGCTGAAGCTGTTTCATATCCGCAGTTGTTTCCATAAG
>NC_051424.1:7514748-7517248 GCF_015228065.2 Penaeus monodon | reverse complement strand
TGTACGATAATTCCATCTGCATCATCCCCCTACCTCCTTTACTTCTAGGGACGTACAGACGGTCTACGTCTGATTTAGGGTGATACATTCTGTTGCATGTCAATTGCTTCCTAATTTTGGTGTCTATTTGTTTGAGTTCACTTAAGTTCCAGTCTATCACGTTAAAACTATATGTAACCACAGGTATTGCAAGAGAGTTGATTGCTGTTAGTTTGTTCTTCGAGTTTAATTCCGTTTTCAGGATTGACCTTACTCATCGGATGCATTCTGTACATATTTTTTTCTTCATGTACGATTGTTGTATACCATCTCCTTCATTTACTCCTAGATATTTATAGGTTTCTTCTTGATCTAATTGCTTTATTACAGTATCAACACTTGTCAGATGTAACTAGTTTTCCTTGCTTAAAAGATGCTTTAGCACACTTATCGAGACCAAACTCCATACCTATGTCATCACGAAAATCTTTTACGGTTTTCAACAACCCTTCCAGTTCACCATCATTCTGAGCGTAAAGTTTCAAGTCATCCATATAGAAAAGATGATTGATCTTCTTGTCCATGATCTTATATCCATACCCTGTGTTGTTAAGAAGCTGGGAGAGTGGGGTAAGTGCCATACAAAATAAAAGAGGGGAAAAAAGAGTCGCCCTGGAAGATTCCGCATCTGATTCGCATGTCGTTTGAAATAAGAATACCGTTTACGTGGCTGAGAGTAAGATTCGTCTCCCATAATGTCATGCTGCTTCGAAGAAAGTTGATTAAGACAGGAGAGACTTTGAACATTTCTAAGGATTTTAAGATTTTATAGTCGATCCAAGCTGTACTTAGATGTCTGTGTTTAATGTGAGCATTTTCGAGAATCATTTTATTTATGAGCAGTTGATCTTTACATCCGTATGACCCTCTGCAACACCCTTTTTGTTCGTTGGGAAAAATATTTTGTTCTTCCATGTGTATGTAGGTTCTTTCAGTTAAGATTGAAGTAAGTAATTTATAGGAAGTTGATAAGCATCTAATGGGTCTGTAATTTTTTTGGTTCTCTGTTTCGTTACTTTTGGCCAAGAGATAAGTAGTCCCTTGACATAACCATTTAAGTGTTAAATTAGGCTCTATCATAATTGAGTTAAAATTAGATGCTAATTTGGCATGCGCCGAAGAAAGAGTATTGAGCCAAAAATTTGGATCTGGTCAACCCCAGGTGATTTCCATTTATGGGACTTTTTTAGTGCGATTTGAATTTCTTCTGTAGTAACATTTTCCCATTCTTGTTCGGGAATATCCCTAGTGCTATTCTCAAGATTTCGTATCCATGCGTTTTCATTGAATTATTTATCTTTTCCCCAGATGTTGTTCTAAAATTCCCGGACCTGTTCTTCAGATGGTACAGCTTCCACAAAAAAAAAGTTCTTTTCCCATTTCGTGGTAAAACTTCTTCGCGTCAGTCTCGAACATTTTATTCTGCCTGAAGAACTTTTGGCGCTTGTCATATCTACGTAACCTTTGTGCCTTAACCTGGAGTTTTTGCTTCAGCTCTTCTTTAATCGTTGGCATTTGTTCTTTGGAAAGTATTTTGTATTTTCTTATTGCTTTTCTCGCTTTTCTCGATTGCTTCCATTATCTTTTTGTAGTTCGTCTAATATATCCCTTCTAAAGTTTTCGATTTCTTCCTCAATTTTCACTTGCCACTTAGCTTTGCGAGGCTTCTTTTTCGTTTCCTTCTTTCTTAACTTAATGCCACATTTTGCTTGGAGGACTCTTCCTGTTACGTACATTAGTTCGTTTAATTCAGTTAAATCAGGATTTATCTCATGACATATATATATATATATATATATATATATATATATATATATATATATATATATATATATATATATTATATTATATATATATATATATATATATATATATATATATATATTATATATGTATATATATTATATAATATATATGGTGTGTATACATATTATCAATATATTATGTGTATATATATATTACTATATATATATATATATAATATATTATATATAGTATATATATATAATATATATTATGTGTGTGTGTGTGTGTGTGTCTGTGTGTGTGTGCGTGTTGGTGTGTGGTGTTTTACATTTATACATATGATAATACCATACATAGAAAACAGACCACACACACACACACACACACACACACACACACACATACACATACACATAACTAACACACAAATATATACATATACTATTATGTGTGTGTGTATACATATTTACACATACATATGTTGGTGGGTGTGTGATGTGTTACTTACATATACATCATAATATAATAGCATCATATATAATACTACTATATATATACATATAATATATATACATATATATCATAATATGTATGTGTGTGTGTGGTGTGTGTGTTGATTGTAGTTAGTGTGTGTGTGTGTGTGTGTGTGTGTGTGTGTGTGTGTGTGTGTGTTTGTGTGTGTGTGTGTCTACATTTATACATATGAACATACACA
>NC_051424.1:7484748-7492248 GCF_015228065.2 Penaeus monodon | reverse complement strand
AAGAGTCAAGGCAAAATGTTCCTGTGAAGCTTGTCTGACACAAAAGCACATGGATAATCTACACTCAACGCGATTCTGTGCCGAAGATTTTCGTGTCACTGTCGGGGGTATGGCGCTGGAAGCTAGATGGTGGTGGTGGGGGGGGGGCGTTGTTGACTTTGCTTTGCTGGAGGTGTTGAGTTTGTCTGTCTGTCTGTTTTTTTTTCTGTGTGTCTGGGTATGTGTGAAGGGGATATTGTCTGTGTATATGTGTATGTCTGTCTGTCAGTCTGTCTCGATGTGCTTATCTGTCTGTTTCTCTCTCTCTCTCTCTCTCTCTCTCTCTCTCTCTCTCTCTATACTATTCTCATATTACTTACTTTTATATATATATATATATATATATATATATATATATATATATATAGTATAATATATATATATATATATTATATGATATATATATATATATATAATATATATATATATATATATATATATATCTTCTCTCTCTCTCTCTCTCTCTCTCTCTCTCTCTCTCTCTCTCTCTCTCTCTCTCTCTCTCTTCTTTCTCTCTCTCCTCTCTCTCTCTCTCTCTCTCTCTCTCTCTCTCTCTTTTCCTCACTCCCCTTATTCTTCCTTTCGCCCATTTTCTCCTTATCTCTGTCCCTCAATACTGTAGGAATGCAAACGAAAGATTATTTTCATAGATGTGAACGAATAAGCGCGATTCCATTAAATTTCTAGTTTATAGTTTATACTAAAGACCGAATCATGCAACGCTGTCTGGAAATCAGCCCAAAATAGAATTTTTTGTGACCTTGTAAGAAAAATGAGAGAGAGAGAGAGAGGGAGGAGGGAGGAAGAGAGAGAGAGAGAGCGAGAGAGGGAGGAGAGAGAGAGAGCGAGAGAGAGAGGGAGGAGGGAGGAAGAGAGAGAGAGAGAGCGAGAGAGGGAGGAGAGAGAGAGAGCGAGAGAGAGAGAGAGAGGGAGGGAGGAAGGAAGAGAGAGAGAGAGAGCGAGAGCAAGAGAAAGAGAGGAAGGGAGAGAGAGAATACGCGTGTTCAAGATAATATTTATATCGACTGGGTTAATATTTATCTGACGAGGAAATGTCGACTTTCGGGAGATTCTAAAAAGCAGCATATAATAATTTTTCCTCTCTGTCTGATCCGTTTCCTTGTCAAAATCCGTTAGGAAATTTCAGATAGATATTGAGTGGTTTAATCTGGATATAGAGGACTGATGGTGAAGCTGCAGTCATGTTTATTTCCGAGATAATTAAAGATATATGGAATTGATGGAAAGATAAAGAGAGAGAGAGAGAAAGAGAGAGAGAGAGAGAGAGAGAGAGAGTCAGAGAAAGACACGCAAAATGACACACAGACAAACAAACAGACAGACACGCAAATAAACAGACAAAAAAGAAACACAAACACACAAATCTAATTTTGCAAACACGAACTCAGACTAATTCAACATAATAAACAAAAGTGCCAAAAAAACGGAACACAAAAAACGAACAAAAAGACAAAAATAGAAAAGGAAGTTCATCAAAGGAGAGAAAGAGAGAAATCAGAAAAGTGAATTAGAGCAATAAAGATAATTAAAGACATATGGAATTGATGGAAAGATAAAGAGAGGAAAGAAGAGAAAGAGAGAGAGAGAGAGGAAAAATGAGAGAGAGAGAAGGGGAGAAGGAAAGTGTGTGAGAGAGAAAAGAGAGAGAGAGAGAGAAGGAAAGTGAGATAGAAGGAAAGTGAGAGAGAGAGAGAGAAGGAAAGAGAGAGAGAGAGATTCATCAAGAGACGAATTGAGAAATCAGAGAAGTAAATTAGAGCAATAAAGAGCGCGGGAGAAGAAACGCAGTCAGGCAAATGAAGGTCAAGATGCGTCGACAAACTTGGGGATTGTGATTATTTCTGTTTTTCTTTCTTTATTGTTTTTGTCTTTGTCTTTGTTGTTGTTGCTACTGTTTTAATGATTTCATTATTACTTTATTTTTTTTTATACATATACATTATGTATCTCTCATATATCATCATCACCATCATCATCATTATCGTCATCATTCTCATACTCATACTCATTATCATCATCATAATCTCCATCACCATTACCATCAATCACCATCAGTCATCATCATCAATCACATCATCATACATCTCATCATCCTTATCACCATCAATCACCATCACTCATCATCATTCACCATCATTCATCATCAACGCCATTACCAACAACCCACCACCATAACCCACCACCATAACCCATTACAACCATTACCACTCCAGCCATCACCATTATTATCACAAAACGAAGGTAAGCATTAGACCAAACAATACTCTTAGTACCATTACGTTTAACCCAACCCCGAAAATAACCCAATCCCACGATTCACAAATAGGAAACCCATTATCCATTATCCATGATCAGTGACCAATCATTCTCCCACAACAATGAGTCAACAGAAACGACGAAACAAATAAAAAAACACGCACTTAATGACATGAAAACACGCGCTCAGGAGACTATTGTGTCTGGGAGGTCGATGCTGAACAAGCGGTGTGAGAGGAAGAGGAATGTGGTGGTGGGGGGGGGGGGGAATGGGGGGGGGATGTCGGGGGAAAGGGAGGGGGAAGAGGAAAGGGAGGGAGAAATGGGGAGGGGGTAGGGGAAGAGAAATATGGAGGGGAATGGAGGGGAGACAGAGGAGAGGAATGGAGGGGGAAGGAAAGGGGGAATGTGGGGAGAAGGGAAGTTTTTTTTTAGGAGGGGGAGGGGAAATGAGAAGATGGAAGAGGGAGAGGAAAGAAAGGGGTTGATGGCGAACAGGCGAGGTGAGAGGAATATTAAAGGAAGGGGGAGAGGGAAGAGGGATGCAGGGGAAAGGAAGGGGAAATGAAGGGGAAGGGAAGAGGAATGTAGAAGGAAGGGAGGGGGAAGGAGAAAATGGAAGAAGGAGGAGGAGGAGGAGGAAAAGGGGTCGGTGTGGAACAGGCAGGGTGAGAGGAAACGGGGAGGGGAGCGGAAAAGGTCGGGGAGGAAATGAAGGAGGGGAGATGGGGAGGATAACGGGGAGAGGGGAGAGGGAGGGAGGAGGGAAAGGAGTCGATGTCGAACGGAGGGTGTGAGAGAAAGAGGGGGGAAGAGGGAAGGGAGGGGGAAGAAGGAGAAAGAGGGGAAAATGAAGGGGGAAGATGGAGTGGGGACAGGGAGGTGGAGGAGGGGAAGAGAAGGAAATGAGAGAGGGGAAGAGGGGGAAGGGGAATTTGAAAGGGGACAGGATGGATGGGTAGGGTAACGGTAGGGGGAGGAGAAAATCGAAGAGAGAAACGGGGGGAGGGAAAGAGAGAGAAGGATAAATGAGAGAGGGGAGGAAGGAAGGGGGAAGCAAGAGAAGGAGGAAATAAAGAGAGAAGGGAGTTAGAATATGGAAGAAGAGAAGGGGAAAGAGCAGGAATTTGGAAAGGGGAAAGGGGAGAGAAGGAGAAGAGAAATGGAATGTGGTAAGGTAAGGGTAGCGGGTGGAAGGGAGAAGGAAAGATAAGATGGAAGGGAGAGAAGGAGAAGGAAATAAAAGGAAGTGGGAAAGAGGAAAAGAAAGGGGTGGGAACGGAGACAGGTAGGAGGAAAAGGAGAGGAAGGGAGGAAGGAAAAGGGAAAGAGAGAAAGAGGAAGGAAGGAAAAAAAGTGGAAATGAAGAAGCGAAAGGAAGAAGGAAATAGCGAGGAAGTTAGGTGAGCAGAGAGAAAAGCGGAGGACAGAGGAGGGAGGACGAAGTGGGAGGGAGGAAATAGCGAGTAGCAATCGATTTTAGGGGATCAAGCATGGGGGAGGCGTGGGCGAGCCAATATCCTCGTCGAGCCTATAGTCTTTGGCATCGAATCCTTCCCGGAAATGCCTCCCGCGGTATTTGATTCGTTAGAGTAGTTTCGAGGCCGTTTCTGCCGCCGTGCTTTTGTTTCTTACTTCTTTACCTTCGGTTATTCTTTTGTTTTTAGGGATACGTGCGATTTTCTTTTTTTTTCTTTCTTTCTTTCTTATTTTCTTGAGTTCTCTCGATCTTTCTCCCGTTATATCTAGACCAATCTCCGAGAAAGATATATATATATATATATATATATATATATATATGAAAGGAAAGAAAGAAAGAATCGTGATGTTCGTTGCTTTCAACGATGGGAAGCGCACGCAAAACCAAACAAAGCAGAAGGCGGGAGACAAAGCGGCGGCAGATGTAGTCCAGTTCTGTCTCCCCCTTCCCTCCCCCCTCCCTCCTCTCCTTCCCTCTTCTCCCTCCTTCCTTCCCTCCCCCCTCCCTCCCCCCTCCCTCCTCTCCCTCCTTCCTTCCTTCCCTCCCCCTCCTTCCTTCCCTCCCTCTTCTCTCCTCTCCCTTTCCCTCCCATTCCCTCCCCCCTTCCCCTCCCCCCTCGGTGGTCCACCCAACATCGCTCATTGATCTGGCTTGACGACGACCCAAGTTCTTCATATTTATCGTCCTCTCAAGCATTTCCTTTCTCGTGTCGTTCTTGTCTGTCTGTCTCTGTCTGTCTGTCTGTCTGTCTGTCTCTGTCTGTCTGTCTGTCTGTCTGTCTGTCTGTCAGTCTGTCTATCTGTCTTATACATATTTTTTTGCGCTTTTTTATACATATACATATATTTATTATCTATCACCTTACTATCTATCTTATAATGTATATTTCATCTATCATTCTGTATCAGTCTGTCTATCTACCTACAACTCCACCTATCTACCTACGTATCTATCTATCTATCTACCCATGCACCTACCTCTCGATATACACCACATACTGTAAAATTCATACATTCAACGCCAAAATATGAGAACACAATTATCACTGTCCCCTCCCTCTCCCCTTATCCCACCCACCCCCTCCCAAAAGAAGATCCACACACTAGCCGGGCCCTTTCATGATAACGGGATGACCAAATTTTCGCCAAAAAGGGTTTCCGGGGCCCAAACCCCCGTTTTTCATACTTTCTGCCCGGGAGGATTACTCCAAAAAAACTAGGGGAGAGCGATTTTGCTGGTCTTTGCTCCTCTCTCACTTTTCGTTTTCGCGTATGTGGGGAAGGAAAAAAGGAGGGGGGGGAAAGGGGAAAGGGGTGGGGGGGGGTGAGGGGGGGAAAGGAAGGTAAGGGAAGGGGGGAAAAAGGGGGGGAAGAAAGTAGACAGACAACAACAGAAAACAGACAGACGACAAAACAACAGCAGACAAAAATTCGTACAAACACACACACCACACCACACACACCACACATAAATATATTATATAATTATAAAATATATATATATATATATATTTATATATATAATATATTATTATAAATATATATTTTTATTTTTATTTTATATAAATATTTTTATTATATATATATATAAAATTATATATATTATATACTATACAAAATTATGTGTTTTTGTGGGGTGTGAAATTGGGAAGAGAGAGACACACACACACACACACACAGAAAGACAGACGAACGAGAGAAATTAACCAGTTTTCCCACTGCTTTGGAACCAAAGGCACGCCCCCAAAAGGAAACATCTCGGGGAAAAAACAGGGTTGACGGAGAGGGCCCCTTTGAAAAGCTCCCCCCGTCTCTTGTAAGATACGTGAAAATGAAGGAAAATCATTCCCCAATGGCATGTTCGTAATTAGCGTTTAAGATGTGGTGCTAATTTGCGTAGTGGACTTTTTATCTTATTTTTATTTTCATTCGTTGGTCTCTTATGAAGATAGATGGAGGAAGGGAGGGAGGGAGAGTGGGAGGGGGAGGGGGAAAGAGAGAGGAGGTTTGATAGATAATAAGGGTAGATAGATAAAATAGAAGAGAGGGGGAGAAGAGAGAGGGGAGGGGAGAGAGAGAGAGAGAGAGGAGGGGAGAAGAGAAGGGAAAGGGGGGGAGGGAAGGAGAATTAGAGTTAGAGAGAGAGGAGGAGGGAGGGACAGAGAGTGAGAGTGAGGGGAAGAGGAGAGAGAGAGAGGAAAAGGAGAGAGGGGGAGAAAAGAAAAAGAGAGAAAGAGAAGAGAGAGAATGAATGGGGAAGGGGGGGGAGAGTCAGAGAGAAAGGGGGGAGGGAGGAATAGAGAGAGAGAGAGGGGGGAGACAGAGAGAGGAGGGGGGTGAGGAGAGTGAGAGAACGAGAGAGAGAAAAAAAGGAGAGAGAGAAAAAAAAGAGAGAGAGAAAGAAAAGAGAGCGAAAGAGTGAGAGAGAAAGAGAAAGAAAAAAAGAGTGGAAAGAGTGAGAGAGAAAAGAAAAAAAAAAATAGAAAGAGAGAGAGAGGGGACCAAACACATACCACACCCCAAACACACACACACACCCCACACACAAACACACACAACCCCACACCCCCACATACACACACAAACAAACACAACACCCTACATCCCACCCCACACACACACAAACACACAAAACACACACCAAAAACCCCCCAAACCCACAACACAAACACACACACCCACACACACAAAACACACACAAAAACACAACACACACACACACACCCCAAAACAAACTGAGACACACAAGGGGGGCGGGCCCAGATTTTTCCAAACCCCTTTGAAAAGGTAAACCCGGGAAATTTTAGGATGGAATTTTTTAGTTTTTGCTTCGAGTCCAATTTCAGAAGGGGGAAGGGGAAAGGAGAGAGAAAAGAAAGACCCGGTGGGGGGGGGGGGGGGCGGGGGAGGAGGGGGATGGCAAATCCAACTATTTTCACGTTTTTTAAACTGGTTTTTTGTTTCGTCTCTCTCTCTCTCTATCTATCTATCTATCTACCTATCTATCTATCTATCTATCTATCTCTCTCTCTCTCTCTCTATCTCTATCTCTCTCTCTATCTCTATCTCTATCTCTATCTCTATCTCCCTCTCCCTCCCCTCTCTCTCTCTCTCTTCTCTCTCTCTCTCTCTCTCTCTCTCTCTCTCTCTCTCTCTCTCTTTTCTCTTTCTCTCTCTCTCTCTCTATCTCTCTCTCTCTCTCTCTCTCTCTCTCTCTCTCTCTCTCTCTCTCTTTTCCTCGCCTGCAGAATAATGATGATAATGGTAATATTGACAATAATGATAATTATGATAATACTGATAAAAGGATATTAATAATAATAATAATAATAATAATAATAATAATAATAGTAATAATAATAATAGTAATAATAATGATAATAATAATGATTTAAAAATAATAATAATATAATAATAATAATAAAAATAATAATAAAAATAATAATGATAATGATAATAATAATAATATAATAAAAATAAAGATATGATAAAGATGATGATGATTTTATAGTAAGAAAATAAAAAAATAAATGAAATAATTGATAATAATGACAACAGTAAGATTCATGATAATTATAATAATGATAATGGTAATAATTACAATCATGGTGATGATAATTGTAATAGTAATAATGATAATGATGATATTGATAATAATAAAAATAATTATAATCATGAGAATGCAGCTGATGAACATGATAAAAA
>NC_051424.1:7472248-7474748 GCF_015228065.2 Penaeus monodon | reverse complement strand
TAGATCATTTCTTCACAACTGAATAGTCTTCTGAGCCTCATCTAATCCAGTTTCTTGTAAATATTTAATATACCCTGTTTTATCTCTTCCATTCTCCTACCACGTTATCTTCTCCTCTCTTATTCCTTCTTCTTGTAATTATCGTACACCCTCCTCCAGTTAATTCATCCTTAGTAGGTTTAATTGCAAATCCCTAATTTTCCTGCAAGGTATTGTATTGCTTGTGGTTTAATGTACGTTGCAGGTATTACCGTTTTCTTGTGTTAATGCAGACGTTCATACATACTAGCACACAAGAACACGTACAAATACATATACATACATACGCGTGTACAGACACATATGTAGACACACACAGATACATACAAACTCACATACACATAAAACATATACAAATGCACTCATACACACGTAATCACAGACACACGTACACAAATACGCACATTCACACATACACGTACACAGATACACAAGTAAAATGTAAACACGGACATACACACAAGCACACATGCAAATGCTTTTTTCTATTCTGTGTTTAACTTCCCGAGACACCAAAGCTAACTAAGCCAAGGTTCTCTTTCTGTGTTCATTTACATTATTTATCTCTTCATAAATTCTATTCATCTGTAAAGCCGACTGACTATTCATGTTTTATTATTTATCTTGACCTTTTCTTGTACTACAGTATTATAGCTGGTATTACGTTTGCTAACACTTATTTCTTTTAATCTATATATCTAATTTTATCATCAATGGGTGACTATAATTAGTGTTGTTTATAGTCTTTGTTTCTTCTCATTTGTGTTTATCTTGTGGTATGTTGTGTTTGATTTTCCTCTTTCGATAAGTAGGTGAACAATGACATCCTCTTTGCTGTCTGTTCTCCCTCGATCTCTTTGGTATGGGACTGCTTATTCCTTCTGCCTCCTCTTTCTTGGAATTCATCTCTATATTGTCTAAATAAAGTACCTGATGCTCAATGTATGAAATCAATTTCGCTTATTGCATCTTTTTGGATCGTTTTTTTTACCACTTTTTTATGAGACCTTTTCACCGGGTGGCTTGAATCAATTTTGACTTTCTTTTTTTTTACCTTCTAGTTTTATATAGTTTCATTATGGCCTCGTCGCGCCCGGGGTCTCTCCACGTCCACACTTTTCGTTCCCTCTCGCCGTAGATCCTCCTCCTTTACGTTGAGAGTAACGCCACTCGGTTGGAGTCTACGTCTCCTCTCAGGATGCTAAGAGCTCCCGAGAGACGCTTCTGAATGAGCGGACCGGAGGTTGTGGCGTGGGGACCCGACCCGCCTCAGGGAATGCAAAAAACACGCCGGGACGCTTTCGAACTCGTGTCCTTCATTCCGCATGCACAGCTCAGGTCCAGTATTTCATTAACATGTCGGTCCTACATTTATATGCAAAAGAGTACCGGTGTCTAGCGCTCCGGCAACCGAATGCTTAATTGGAGAACCTTTCGATAGCGTCCTCCCGCCATGCCACAAGCCGGGAAAACCTGCCTCTCATGTTCCTCATTGGCGCTTTAGTCATCCGTTCATAGGAATAATGTAATACGATATTGAATTCAAACTTGCCGGTGGCATAAAGGTCTCTGTAACTTGTAAGGCGCTGACTTGACCGCCGAGCCGTCAACTGTTGCCATTGATTTCCAGGATTCTAGTCTCGGCCGCTAGAGGGGAGAGCGCGCCCCATATCGATTCGTTGATACATCCCAATCTGCGCGTAACATTTTCTAACTTTGAATGTTTATTATTAGACAGAGATAAAAGAGCAAAAAAATTAAGCTTTTATTAAGAGCTATTCTAAATCTACCGAACCGATATAGAGTAAAAAAGAGTGGACGTAAGCGAAACGGGAAACTGAAGCCATTACCCTCGGCCCGACGCAGCTACGGGTTGGGACGCGCCCTGGAGTTGTTGAGGATCGAGTCTGCCACTCGGAGACGTTCCCTCGGAGCAGCAAGATCGGTGAGTACAGCAAACCTCCGATTTGGTTCTCACACTCTAACTTCTAGGGAATAACTCCGGTCGGTGAGCAAGATGTGTCAGACGATAGTGCTTTCGTCGAGGTGCTGTGAAAACGTGTAGTGTTTGAGTGTCGTTGAGGAATGGCAACGTTCCCTGTGATAATAGCATACCGGCAGTGTGTGTGCGTGCGGGGGTGGGCGTTACTACCGAACTCCACCGTGACGGGACACACCGGCTCCACGTCACACGATCTACAGCTCTGACAGCGGGTTGGGGTGACGCAACGTCCTTCTCGCTGGGCCGCCGTATCACCTGCGGAACGTCTTACCGAAATCCGAACGAAAAGTGGTCTGCGATCGCCCTCTTTCGAAAGGTGCAAAAGGGATGAATACAGTAGCTGTATCGAGATGAACCTGGAGGAAGGAGGCTGGGAATTCCACCACCTAATCCTGTGCATTCGGCTTTTCCCCTCCACGCACTCCGTTTCAGGAACCGGATCGTTGGCTACATCCCGTC
>NC_051424.1:7462248-7464748 GCF_015228065.2 Penaeus monodon | reverse complement strand
GGGGGAGGATGCGAGCGAGCGCTTGAAGACGAGCGGCGGATGAGGTGGATGAGGTGGATGAGGGGGTGAGGGGGGTGGGGGGTGAGGTGGATGCGGTGGATGAGGGGGTGACGGGGGATTCAGGCCGATGAAGTGGATGAGGTTGGTGAAGGTGGATGAGGTTGGTGAAGTAGATGAGGCGGATGAGGAGAATGAGGTGGATGAGGGGATGAGGATACGAGGATGAATAAACCTGATTCAGGCCGATTTTTTCCAAAGGGAACACACAGGAAGCAGAAAGGATGGTGAACATGTGAGTAGTTTACAGATCGATTTTTTTTCCCCTCTCTCTCTATCTTTCTTTCATAAAGAAAAGAAGATAGAGAGAGAGAGAGAGAAAAGAAAGATGAAGGAAAAAGATTTTCATTGCACGAGAGATCTGTTTGAACTCGCTGGTCTGTGAATGGATTTTCCCCATCTCCTCTTATGCTCTCTCGCTCATTTTTCATATAATTCTAACTGTCTGCCCTGTCTCTCGTGAGCATTTTCTGTGACTCTCGTCGTCGCATTCAGTCTTTTGCCATCTTTTCTCTCTTTTGGTCCTTATATCTCTCTGTATTTTTTCTTGTCATCTCTCTCTTTTCCCTCTGTTTTATCTCTCTTATGTCTTATTTTCTCCCCCTACTTTTTACAGACTCTTTCTCTTCCTTGCTCTCTTTCCCATCTCTTTCTTCGTCCCATCTTCCGTCTTTATAAATCTCAATTTTTCTCTGTCCTCTCATTCGCCATCTCTTTCTCTCTCTCTCTCTCTCTCTCTCTCTCTCTCTCTCTCTCTGTCCTCTCCTTCGCCATCTCTTTCTCTCTCTCTCTCTCTCTCTCTCTCTCTCTCTCTCTCTCTCTCTCTCTTCCTTTCTTCTCCCATCCTCCTCTCTCTTCTGCCTCTTCTTCCGTCCTCTTAATGCTCAGCCAGTCATATATCCTCTCCCCCCCCCTCGCCTCCCTACCCGTGCAGCCTCCACTAAATCTTACCCTCTTACCATACACTGAGCATCCCCTTCTGTTTATCTCCCTCTCCGCCTTTACCTCATTTTCTGCTTTACCCTTCTTCCCTATTCTTCCTTAAGATCCTTCCCCTCGTCTACTCATCGCCCCCCTTCCTTCTGTTCCCCTCCTTTTCCCCTCCTTCCCCCCCATAGGCCTCTCCCCTTAGGCCTCTTCTCCGCCTTCCCCTCTGTTACTTAATCGTGCATTCATCCCGTGTTGGTGTAATATATCCTAATAACCTAATCAATTATTTAGTACCGATCTGTTTGCTTCTTTCTTGCTTCTTCAGCTCCCGTTTGGACACCTCTCGTACTGAACCGGCAAGTTAAAAGATTGTTTTTGAGGGATTTTCATGAATAGAGATTAGTTTCATTTAGCCGTCTTTGTGTCCATTCCACAGAAGTTTTAAAAATACTTTGTTATATCTTTTTCATCACTTGTGGAAACTGGTTCTTTGTTATTCGTCTTTTTCTTTGCAAAAGAATTCAGTCAGTGGGTTTTCCTTCTTTATGCCAACCGACGCCCGCATCTCTTGCCGCGTAATTAAAAATTCCCATTTAATTGTCACCCAAAGCAACCGGGCTATCACGAGCTTCAACTCCGCAAAGAAAACGTCATGGGGGATTTATATCGCCCGGTCTCCATGAGTTATGCATTTCCTTTGTCTGTATTCTGGCTGTGAGACACTTATTTCGCTTCTCAGGAATAGTGGATTTTATCTGTTAGGAATTTCATTGCGAAAAGTACTCATGTCACTCACCACAGTAAGTTAGAATTCAGTTTCATTTCTTACTTATAACTGTTTCCTTTGCGTTTGTGTTTGAATATAATAAAAGTTCATTAAACAGGAATCCCATCACGAGAGTCTCATTCACTCATCGCAAACCTCCCACAAGATATTCAGGTCATACATCCGGGAGCTCAATGTGGGAAACTCAATTCCTGCGTCCGAATCCCCGGTTTGAAGGGTGCAATTCTCACGTCCGGAAGCGTCCTCCTACTTATTAACGAACACCCGACCGAGGGGAAAACCCGATTTAAACTTGGTTTCTTGCAGACGCTCGTATATTGTCTGCGAACGGGAGGTCTCGCTGCTGGAGGTGAGGCAAACACTGTAATCATGGACATTACATCGCCATAAATACCGGGACTTGAAAGAAGTTATATCTGTATCGATTTTCGTTATCTAGAGAAATATGTCTTCCTGTCTGTGGATTTCTTCTTTTTTTCCTTTTCTTCTTTTCTCTGCTTTGGTTTACTCCCTTTCCCTGCGTCTTATTATATCCTCTTTCTTCGGACGTAAGTAAGTACCATATGTGTGTAAATATATTAGGGTGTATGTGCCTTTTTACTCGAGTCTTTTTTTTTTTCTTCTCTTCTCCTTTCGTTCCCATTTTCCTCCAACGTCAAGCTTAATCCTTTCTCCCCTCACATTTTATGTCATCACTTCACCCTCTTTTCACCTTTCTTATACTTA
>NC_051424.1:7452248-7457248 GCF_015228065.2 Penaeus monodon | reverse complement strand
CTACGACAAGTACAATTTATCTATTTATAACATGTACACTATACAACATTGACAATTCTTATTAAACATTTACCCGAACATTTACCTTTTTTGTCCTTTACACCGATAGATCTTTAGGAAGGAAATAGCAGTTATAAAGCATAATTAAGACGGAAGAGTCATAGGGGATCAAATATTCATCAGGGAGAGATTATCAATCCTTGTGTATTGATGGCCACCTGGGCGCTTCAGTCATTTTTTCTTGGGTCGTTAATCAACGCTTTCACACCTGTTTCCGTCCGCTCCTTGTTCCCCCCTTTCTGCTTTTAGTTGTTTTTTGGACGTTTTCCTACCCTTTCTTTCGTTCCTTTTATATCCTTGTTGTTTTGTTGGGTTTTATTTTCCATCTGTTTTCGTTGTTGTTTTTCTTGTTTTTTGTTCTCCTTCGTTTGGTTTCCTGGTGTGTTCTTGCTCTTGCTTGCTTGTTTTTTTTTTCTGTTTATTTTGTTCTCCAGCTTCTTTGCTGTTTTTGTTTTCTTACTGTTTTCTTGTTTTGTTCTTTTTTGTTAACTTGTTTTTTTTTCTTTAATTTTGTATTCCTTTTTCTGATTTCCTGATTTAATTTTCTTTGTTTTGGTTCACATTTAGTCCTCAGTTCTCTTTTATTTTCTTACCCCTTTTCTGCTATTGCTCTCCATTTATTCTCATTTTCTGTTTTCCTGCTGTTACTATCTTTCTTCTATTTCCCCTTCTTTCCCTAAATACCATCTAAATATTCTTTCTTCTCCTCGTTTCCCATCTTTCTTGTGCTTAACTGTACACTTCCTTCCATTCTTTACTGACCTTTTCCGTAGTTTTAATAAAGCCACAAGACTTTTTTTCTTTTCTTTTTTTTTTCTTCTTCTCTTAACAGTTAAGAGAAGAAAATATGAGCCGAGTTTAAAATGCTCAAGTCGAGTTAAAGGAAACGACATCGTTGAAAGTAGAATTTAGATGAGGTTTAAAATTGTTAAGTTCCTAACTGGCTAAATGTCTGTGTAGGAATTGAATATATGGACATGTGACTGTGTAAATAGGAAGATAAATGTGTATAGTTGTATCTATCTATCTATCTATCTATCTATCTATCTATCTATATATATATATATATATATATATATATATGTGTGTGTGTGTGTGTGTGTGTGTGTGTGTGTGTGTGTGTGTGTGTGTGTGTGTGTGTGTGTGTGTGTGTGTGTAATAAATATATATATATATATATATATATATATATATATATATATATATATATATATATATATATTTAAAGAGAGAGAGAGAGGGGGTAAGTGGGGAAGAGGGAGAGATATAGATATTAACATACCGTACACATACTGTTCCTGAAACCGTACACTTTACCACATCTCTCCTTTAACTGGACATTAATTACACTGCCTCATGCATTTTCATTGTCAACGAGGGTTTCACTTCATCATGAAACCGATTACGATCCCTTGTCGGGTCATCCTGAATATGCATAAGTGGCAACGCGGGGAGTCTCGGGGATGCTTTGAAGGCAATTGGTCACGCCCTCGCCACGCCTCAGCCCAGCCACGATCCTTGCTAATTATGCCTAAATAGCGCCGCTCTTGTGCAATTAACCAAGCCGAGATTAGGTCTGGATTTGCGGTGGCCGTGTTGAGAGGTTTGTTTTCCAGTGTTGCGGGCTTTCTTTCTTTCTTTCTTTCTTTAAATGTCATGAGATCAGTGTGTAAACTCTACGGAAGTTCATATCCACGTTTCACTACCAATATGAGAACCGAACTAAACTTACCCTGTTTACGAAAGAATATTATATATAAATACCACATTTGGTGTCAAATCAATTAGAGAACCCCTCCATTGTACAGAGTTCCAAAGACAACTAAAACACAGAACAGTGGAGCTACCTTTGCATGACAACACCGATTCTTACTCAAATCCATGGATACAAGTAACATGTAAACAATTAGCTCAGCTGAACATACCCATAACTAAGACCCTACATGGACGTTCTGTACCCCCGTGGAAAATGTCGGACCTAAGTATATATTATACGACTGCCCCCAAAAAAGACAGTGTCCCCCCTGCTATACTTAAGCAGTATGCACTTGCAATTATAAATGAGCATCTTGAAGCTCTATCCAATGCATATGAATGCTACACTGACGGGTCCTTGCAGTCTGGGAGTAGAGCAGGATGTGCTTTTGTTGTATATAAAAACAATATCTTAAAGCACCAGGATTGTAGGAGGGTTCATGACTGGGCTAGCACTACGCAAACTGAGTTGGCAGGAATACTCATGGCCACCGAATTTCTATTGAATCAAGGCTCGGGGGTAATATTCTGTGATTCACAGAGTGCTCTCCAGGCTCTGAACACTCAAGACAAAGGTGCAGTTAATATCGCAAATGACATCAGGATAAACGTGTATCGTGCAAAAGAACAAGGCCATGATATACGTTTTGTGTGGATTCCATCGCATGTTGGAATCCCCAGGCATGATCATGCTGATCGCCTGGCAAAGTCAGCATGTGACAAGCAAAGTGTGGATATAGATCTTGGGGTACCTATTTTCAGGATTTTATACAATATTAAAGCTTCCTTTAAAGAGGACTTGACTGAGTTAATTAATTCTCAACGCCCTGAAAGCTGTAGCATAAAGCATTATGACCGGTTTAGGCAAGATTCATTCACCTATGGTTTATATAAAACAAGAACAAGACAGTGTGATATTGTGACCGCAAGAATCAGGCTTGGATATAGATTGTATTGGCAGCTCAGTACAGTTTGTAATGTCGAAGAAACTAAGTGTAAACTGTGTAATGAAGAATATAAGCGAACGCTTGTACATTATATCTCAGAGTGCCATGTGTTACAGCCTTTCAGGCCACCTAGCTTGAGGTATGGAGAACTATGTAACTATTTCATATCCTCTGATGTCTTAGAAGATATACTTATATTATATCCTAAATTTGGAATGTAGCATCACATGACTGCATATCAAATGTAGCAATGCCTTTCCACGCCCAAGCTGTACGCCGGCGTGGCAGATGAGTAGATAAACGACTGTAATTGTTCCTTTCTGTAATTGATATAGTACTTATCATAATAATGTTATAGCCTAAAATTGAAATGTAATACCAGTATATGTTATAACCATGCATCAAATGTACCACAGCTTGCCCACGCCTGTGCAGTTAGCCAGGGTGGTAAATAAAGGACTAAACTAAAAAAGCTTGCGTATAGTGCAAATGCTGTGTCTTCAAGCAACGTTGGTAAAAACACTCATCTTTGAAATATTGACTTTGCATATGTTACCATAAGTATGTTTTTTGTATCGGCGACTTGAGAGGATGTTCGTTGATGTTTCCGGATAAGGTTATCGCCGGCATATAAGATTACACCTTTGAGAGGACTGGCGTTGCTCAGGAAAATGCAAGAGATGTGGTGCCATGTTTTCGATACGAATATTTGAGCAAAGGAAAAACGTTTCATGCTATAAGTCTTGATAAAGATAAGAAGATAAAGAAATAAAAGACAAAGAGACTTTTAGGGAAGCTTGATTTTGTCTGATTTGAAGGTACTAAAGCACATCTCAGAATTATTTCATGTGCGGTAATATTACCTAAAACGCTCCTGATTTATTTCAAATTGGTGTACTGAAAATCCGAAAACATTTCAGGCAAAAGCTGCAACATTTTATACATTCAGGCATCTCTGGCGTTCAGGTATCAGAAAAGATATGCCATCTACATCTCATAATGGTAATTTTATTTATTTTTTTTTCTCTTATTTGCATATAATGAGCAAACGTGAACTGCAGAGTGATATTACCTTCAGTATTGATCATGATATTTAATTTATTTATTTCTAAAAAGGCAATATCTTTCAGTGTTTGAAAACTTTCATTTCATACTTTCTCTTATATGATTCTTGCCAAACTACTTTGTTCAAATGAAGAAACATTAGGGATCATTTCCAAATACCCCGAGAGCCTGTGGAAATATAGACACTGTTCTTATTTTCTTGTGATTATTTAGAAATACCTGGATCGCTTTTAGAGGCCCAACGCGTGCTTTGTTTAATCTTTACCGTAATATATTCATTTTTTGCGTTTTTTATTTCTTCTTCTCTTATATTGCTTTGTTTGCTTGTTTTCTTGTTTCCTCTCTCTTTAGAATCAGATTTTCCCTTTTTTTTCGCTGGCTATACGTTTTACCCTTTTCTTGTAGTGCAATTCCGTTCATTTTATGGTTCCCTGCATGTCTAGTGTATTTCAGGATTCAGAAAAATACAGTGTTATTCAGTGTGATTTCTCTCCATCCGTTCTTTTAACCAGTATCTGTCTCCCCCTCTCCGTGAGCTTAAACATTCTTCGCTCCTCTCCTTCACCCTCCATTCGCCTTTCATACTTTCCCTTTCTCCTTCCCCTTTTCTCCTTCATCCTCCTTCTTTCCCCGTTCCCGCCTCTTCAACTCGTTATCATCTTCTCCCCTTCACCCCTCTCCTTTCTCTCTTTTCTCTACTTACCTTGTTTTTGCCCTCTCCTCTCCCCCTTCTCCACTCCCCCCCCCTTTCCTCTCCCTTCTCTTCTTTCCCTCTCCTTTCCCCCCTTCCCCTTCCTCTCTTTTCTCCCACACCCCTCTTCTCCTCACCGCCGCAGGATTTAAGCCCAGGGTTACGGTAATGCCATCGTAACCACGAGAGGAAGTCCAATGAAACCCTTTTGTGGGTGAACATTTCGCGATGCAAGAGGAATGCTCGAACCGGACTCCCTTTTTCGCTTTCTTGCGGTGCTGGATGCGTGCGGGGGCAGAGTCGTGAGGTTGCTGATGGCGCCGACCTCTTTTCCATAAGAGCCTCCTTTCTCCTGGTGTCGGATTTGCTTCTCGTCTACTTTGGTGTGCCTCTGTATTCCTGTTTTCTCTTCTCTGTCTTTGTCTGTATATCTGGGTGTCCGTCTCTCTGTCTGTCTGCGTCTGTTTGACAGTCTCTCTCTA
>NC_051424.1:7434748-7444748 GCF_015228065.2 Penaeus monodon | reverse complement strand
TTTATAAATCAAGATTTGATTGAGATGAAGTTATCTTTTATCGTTATTGTTATCGTTTATTGTCCCTATTATCATTATTGTTATTATTATTATCCTCGTCATCATCGTCACCATCATCATTATTATCACTATTATCATCATTATTCCCATTATTAATATTATCATTATCGTTTTTTTATTATCATATTCTTTTACCACTATCATCATCATTACATAAACGTAACATTAAAAAAAAATATAAGCAAAGAAACCTGTAGACGCGAAACCTCCTGAATCCCATCCGATCCCGCTGATGTTAAATTCATAAACGGGAATAAACGATCTAAGCCGATATAACGGGGCAGATTAAACCCCCCAAGGACATCACATCCTTTTCCCGCCGGGACAGAATCGGTTTCAAACGGTCACTGATTCCTTCTCCTTTGAAATGGGCGGAGCTTATCGTCTTGCCCGCCCACTTCCGGTTTGTATCTTGCTACGTTTTTTTTTTTTTTTTTTTTTTTTTTTTTAGATGGTTTATTCTGTTTGAATTTTTTCTTTGTCCTTTGTTTGTGTTCATATATCTCCATTTCTCTTTTTTTTTTCTTTTCTCTGGTTATCAGTTTCTTCCTGGCGCTCTCTCTCTCTCTCTCTCTCTCTCTCTCTCTCTCTCTCTCTCTATCTATCTATCTATCTATCTATCTATCTATTTATCTATCTATCTATCTATCTATCTATCTATCTATCTATCTATCTTTATATATCTATCCATCTATCAATTTCTCTATCTGTCAATCTATCTATCAACCTACCCATCTCTCTATCCATATATATCTATCTATTCATCTATATTTATCTGCCCGTATCTGTATGTGCACTCAATCCTATAAAATTCGTCATATTTTAACAGGAATCAAAGTATTCGGGTTTATTCATTCCCCTCTTTATTGTTCTCCCTTCCACCTTCCATTATTCGCCTTGAAATACGGTTCCCCCTTTTATTCTCGTTTATTTAATCATTTATATTCTAACCCAGACTCCGACCGAAACATTGCAAATTATACATTGTTATTTTCACACAAACAAACTCGCTCAACGGCAAACTTTAGCTGACGTAATTCCCACACTGCATAACATTTTTTTTTTTCACGTAAATAAAAACATTTATTCATGAATGATTAGCCTTTTAGTGTTATCAAATTACATGAAGCCTGTAAATCTTTTTCATACACAGCGAACATTTCGTGGTAAGCTCCCGTTATTATGGTTTGTGGGCGAATCTATAGTTTATTTGGCAACTGGGAATGCCCGTAGTTCTAACATTTCCAAAAAAAAAAAACGTATTTCAGGAATTTCCAAAAACGTCCTGTCCGTAGTTCTGATATTTCCGGGATGTCCGTATTTCCGGGATTTTCATAATGTTTGTACTTCTGATATTTCTAAAATGTCTGTAATTTCTAAAAATTTCCAGAATCTCCTGTCCGTATTTCGGTGATTTTCCAGAATGTCCGTATTTCCGAGGTTTCCAAGTTACCCTGTCCGTATTTCCGAGGTTTCTAAGACGTCCTGTTCATACTTTCGAGATTTTCAAAATAACATTTCCAAAAGTTGTTCATAAACTCATTGTATAAATTAAAGTCATAAGAACTTTGTCCACTGCAGGCTTAGTAACACAAGTAAGACTGAAGTTGAAACGAGAGAACAGTTCTTTATTTGTTCAGTGGTCTATCTAATTACTTATTTGTTTACTTACTGTCATATTTTTACTTAAACATTTATTCATTCGTTTACCTATCTATCTCTCCATCTGTCTATTTATCAGTTGTTGTATCTATCAGTCAATCAATCAATCAATCAATCAATATATATATATATATATATATATATATATATATATATATATATATATATATATATATTAGTCTATTTGCTATGTATTTATCTATATGCGTGTGTGTGTGCGTGTGTGTGCGTGTGTGTGTGTGTGTGTGTGTGTGTGTGTGTGTGTGTGTGTGTGTGTGTGTGTGTGTGTGTGTGTGTGTGTGTGTGTGTGTGTGTGTGTGTGTGTGTGGACGGGTATGTGTTGGTGTGAATGTATGTCCGTTCCATGTTTGGACATATATTTCTCTTGATTCATTACCAATACTTCCATCTCAGGTTCCAGTTGTTGAGCAAGTAATATTAGATTGAAAGATAAGGCTTTGTATTTCTCGGGAAGATAAGAAAAGTTTGCCATTAAGAATAAGTGATAATCTTTTTTTTTTTCTGTAACGGCGTCGAGGAGATATAAATGATCTGGCAGCTGTCACGACCAGCTCTCCAGGCTGCCAAACGTACGATGAGTTTCAGTACACTTCTGTCGTCTTCGTTGTAGGCGCAAGGATGAGGAAAAGGCAAATGGATTTTCTTTTCGTTTGTGCACGTCTGCTGTCTATTCTTTTCTTTTCTTTTCTTTTTCTTCTTTGTCTTCGTCTCATCCTCTATCCTTTATTTTTTCTCTTCCTTCCTTCTCTTTTTTTTCTCTGTCCTCTCTTTCCAACGGTTTTTCTCCCTTCTCCTCCTCATCCACCTCCTCTACCTGCTCCTCATCTACCTCCTCCTCTTTCTCATCCACCTCCTCCACCTTCTCATCCTCATCCTCATCCACCTCTTTCTCCCCTCCCTTCCTTTCGTAAGTAGCCCATTTAACGCAACAGACAATTCACCGCCAGCACAACTTTTTCCTTTATTCATAACATTGCCTCCTCCTTACCTCCCTTGGACACGCTCCTCCTTACCTTCCCTTGGACACACTCCTCCTTATCTCCCTTGGACACTCTCCTCCTTACCTCCCTTGGACACACTCCTCCTTACCTCCCTTGGACACACTCCTCCTTACCTCCCTTGGACATACTCCTCCTTACCTCTCTTGGACACACTCCTCCTTACCTCCCTTGGACACACTCCTGTTCCTCCCTACCTCCCCTTCCTCATGGATCACAGTCTGTAACTTATCACGGACCCCATCAGTACCCGCCAATCTAATCAAGTTCCTCTGGGGTCCGGCTATCAGTGGGCCCCATTGTACCCCGTAATCAGATGGATCTCTGCCTCTTATGTGTTCATTAATCCCTTATTATGTTCGAAAATACTTGGGTCTTCATTAAGAAGTTGTCCAATAGTGTGCGCTTTATCTTCTGTGCGTATAGTCGTGTTATTTGGAAAGGTTGTAGTATTCTGAAGGCTGTATTTTGAAATCTGTTGTATTCTGAAAATTATGTTGTAATTCTGAATGCTGTGGTATTGTGAAAGTTGCCTTATGAAACCTATTGTCTTAAGCTTACATTCTGAAATATGTATTGTGAAGGGTGTGGTATTCTGAAAGCTGTTTTATTTCGACATCAGTTATATTCTGAAAGCTGTGGTATTATGAAAGCGGTTGTATTTCAAAAGTTTCTCCATCTTCTATGTCCTTCTCTACTTCCAACTTCTTTTGCCCCCTTGCTTTTCTCTCCCCCGTCCTCTCTCTACCAACTTTTTTGTTGCTTTGTTGTCTATGCTTAGCGAAGTGTGATGCTTGGGATTTGCGCACCTTCAGGCTAATGATGCTTGCTGGGTAAATGATGCCCTTGTGGACATTACCGAGAAATGATGCCATCACGCTTACATAAACACACACACACACACACACACACACACACACACACACACACACACACACACACACACACACACACACACGCACACACACGCACACCCCATTTCACATTTCACAGTTCATTATTCAATACAAATTGTCCTAATCTGAATTGTATGATATACATTTTTCGTATATCTGCCAATAACACTTACCAGAAGACTTACAGAAAGAAATACATATATATCCACAAACCTTCTCGCCATATAACCAGACCACAACATCAATACCTACAAACAATACCCACCATTCTCATACCCGCAAACCATCTTCTCTAACTCAAAGATTCACAAACAATCGGGCCCACAAACCACCTTCCTCACTTCCCCATAACTCAAAGATTCACAAACAATCACACAGCCCCACAAACCATCCTTCTTTCTCGCTCGTCCCATCAATCACTTCGCTTTTCACACACCCACAAATCCAGAGCCTGTAAATCACACACGAGCTTCTGAACCATCGCCGTCTTCGCATCCATCTCTCCGTCGTTGCCTAATTTTCTGCTTTATTTCACTCATGATTTTCTTTTTTCTGATTTCTCTTAGCTTGTCTCGTTGATCTATGTTTTTACGTTTCTTTCTTTCTTTTAATTTCTCTTTCTTAGTATGTGTGTGTGCTTGTGTGTTTGTGTGTGTGTTCGTGTATGTATGTCTGTCTGCCGGTTTGTTCGTCTGATTGTCTGTCTGTCTGTCTCACACCCTCCCTCTTTCTTTGTCTCTCTCTCTCTTTCTCTCTCTTTTCTTTTCTTCTCTTCCCATTTCTTCCCTTCTCGTCTCTTCTTTTCTCTTCTCTTCTCTCTTTTCATTTCTTCGCATCGCTTATCAACCCTTTATTTCCTTTCTCGTTTCTTCCCTACTCTTCCCCACCTTTCTCCTCTCTTCCTTTCCCTTCCCTCCCCTTCCCTTCTCTTCTTCTTCCATTTTCTGCTCTCGCTCTCTCTCTCTCTCTCTCTCTCTCTCTCTCTCTCTCTCTCTCTCTCTCTCTCTCTCTCTCTCTCTCTCTCTCTCTCTCTCTCTCTCTCTCTGCCTGACGTCAACCGCAACTCACGTTCTGTCGCGGGATATTACATTCCTTTAGTTATGGCCGTCTTTGTGTCCCGTTGATTTCATTGTCAGTGGGAGTGAAGGAGAGTGATTGCGAAGAAAAAGATATGCAATTGAGAGAGAGGAAGCGAGGTGGGGGAGGGAAAATGGGGTATATTTTGTGCACACACACACCCACACACAAACACACCCACACACACACACACACACACACACACACACACACACACACATATATATATATATATATATATATATATATATATATATATATATATATATATATATATATATATATAGCGGGAATGCGGGATGTGAGAGATCGAGAGTGGAGAGAGGAAGAAGAAGAGAGGAGAAAAGAGAAAAGAACAGAGACAAAGAAAGAAAAAAAGAGCGTTGGATGAATGGAATATCGAGGGTAGAAAGAGAGAGAGAACGAGAGTGAGAGAGAGAGAGAGAAGGAGAGGAGGAACCGAGCCAAACACCCGTAATTTGCAGTTACAGTCTGCTATTTCCCCTTTGTAGTTAAGTCGTCTACCCTGAGGTCTATAAAGATGCACTATTTCGCACCAGACCCAACGTCCTAAGACCTTCTGTGGCACCGAAAGCCTCGACCGTCCTTCAGCGCAGGTCGTAATTCTGCTTCACCCTTGACCCTCCGCAGGTCAGCTTTAGGAACCGCTAAGGAGGGAGCTGAACCCAGAAACCGTTAAAAAAAAAAAAAAAACAGAAAGAAAAAAAAAAGAGGCCTCGCCATGAACCAAGAGTCATACACAACAAACAGCCAAAAATCGTAGCCAAGCAAAAGGGATTGAGCTGATCCAAGAAAGCTATTTAAAAAATACAAAATAAAGGTTCTAGCCAAGAACCAAGAGCCTCAAGTAAGAACTAAAAATAGTAACCAAGAACCAAGAGGCATGGCGAGAACGACAGCCAAGGACCAAAGCAAGAACCAAGAATATTAGCCAAGGATCAAGGACCTTCAACGAAGAACCAGGACCAAGAGTCAGAACCAAGAAACCATGAAACCTCAACAAGAACCAAAAGCATAAACCATGAATCAAGAATCCAGAAACAGGAACCATAATTAAGAACACGGAGCATTAGCCTAAGAACCAAGAACAAAACATTAACCAAGAACAAGAATATTAACCAAGAACATTAACCAAGAACATTAACCAAGAACATTAACCAAGAACAATAACCAAGAACAAAGAACTTTAACCAAAAATAAAGAACTTTAACCAAAAATCAAGAACATTAACCAAGAAGCAAGAACATTAACCAAGAACATTAACCAAGAACCAAGACTCTAACCCATGTACTGACCTCCTCCAAGCTTCCTCCCTTCGCCAGGCCTCGCGACGCGCCTCCGTCAGGAACCAGAGGCCACAATCAATAGCCCGGGAGTGTGCCATATGGCCTGTCGTTCTCACCTGCCGGTCGAACACAGGGAGACAGCGGGAGGGGGGGGGAGGTGTGCAGCCACGTTTCAGAAGGAGTAACGAGGAGGGACATCAAAGGTGTACAGCTAAGTTAAAGAAAGAATAAAGTAGTGTGAGATGTACTACTAAATTAAGCAAACTGTGACGAGGGTGTACAGCTATGTTACGAAAAACGTGACGGGGTAGGTTTACTTCTTCTAAGTACGGAAAGATAAGTTAAGAATAAAAACTAAGTTCAGAAAAAAAGCTTCGCGAGCAAACGAGCAGTACCGTTAAACTGAATGCTTGTTTAGAAGTAAAATTAAAACTTTAAGTTGGCACAGGTTGGTCGCAGAAACTGTGGTTGTGGGAGTTATTGTCATACCGTGCATGGTAGAAGTGGCTGGACTGTGCACGCGTGGTGGGACGGGAATGCATGCATTTCAGTGGGTCGAGTGAAATGCCATGTATTGTATTACAGTTGATGGGAACAGTGGCGTGTTAATTCTCGAAGTGGGAATGTTACTGTAATGTTCTTATAAAATGTGGTTATTTGGGTATTGATACCTATCGATAGGTGATCATAGTTAATATACAAAGGTAGATAATAACAATACTAATAATGGTGATGATGAGGAAATATTAATATTGATAATAAAGGAATTAAATTCCAGAACTAGTCATCAGCGCCATAAGCATACAACATCTTCCGTCATAATGAAGTGGTCTTAATACTGAGATAGTTGCCATGAGTGAGATCCGCTAGTGAGGTCATTAGTCATCATGAGAACCACCGATATGCCGAGGGAGTCGTATTAACGAGGCCGTCGGTCCCGCCTTCCAAAGAGACAACTCGTTATGGAAAAGATGAAGTGCTGCTTAGTGTGTTCGCCCGCCGAGCCACTCGTCCCTTGAGAGTTCTCCCTTGAAATGTCTGTACCTTACGTCTGGAGGATGAGATGGTTGCACGCTTGGAGTCTGTTAGGGTCTGGGCGGTTGCTATAGCGAGGGCAATGGGTGGTAGGGGGGCGAGGAAGGGCGGAGAGGAGCGTGAGGAGGGGATGATAGGCGGCGCGAGGAAGGGGGAGATAGAAGGGCGAGGGAAGCGGAGGGGGTAGGGGGCGAGGGAGAGGGGAGGGGGTCGTGAGGAGGGGGAGGTGGCAAGGGTGAGAGATGAGGGGAATACAGAGGGGAGAGAGGAGGTGGGGGTAAGGGGGGGGCGCGAGGAAGGAGGGGGTGGGGGCAGGGGCATGGGGGGGGGGGGGGATCGCAGACAGGGTGATGGACGCGATCTGAGGATGAGAGTAACAAGCCCGGAGGATCTCGCTAATATGTAATACTTTACCGTGATGATCTAGTTAGTTGCGCATAACATCGCAGTGTGAGTGTGTGTGTGTGTGTGTGTGTGTGTGTGTATGCGTGTGTGTGAGACGATGAAGATGACCAACAACTGACTGACAATTCTGTCATCTTCCCTCATCCTACCGTATCTCACAACACCCTTGCTCCTTTATACATCGTAAAAGCAACTCAGCCCAGACCCCCCAATCAGCAACTAACGCTTTCTCTTTTTACGATTACTCACACAACTTCGACACTTTTTCACGACCCGGCTGGCATTACCCGGAGATAAAATCCCCCCCCCCCTCCCTCAATACCTGCTCGTCCGGGATGGCACTCACACAATCTCTCGCTGGGACCTGTTTATCGCGAGAGGAGACAAGGGAACAGCTGTTAAATGGGGGGTGGACGGCTGGGGAGAGGAGTGAGGGGAGGGTGGGATGAGGTAGGGAGGGCAGAGGAGGAAAGACGTGGAGAGAGGAGGGGAGGAGAGAGAAAGGGGAAGGGGGGAAACGACAGGTTAGAGAAGAGGAGACGGGCTAGAGAAAGGAGATCAGAAGAGAAGAGAGGGGAGTACAAGGTAGAGGGGAAAAGAAGGGCAAAGGGGAGAGGAGAGAGGGAGCAACAGAGAAGCGAGAAGAGAGGGGAAAGGGAGCAGGAGAGAGGGGGGAAAGGAGGCCAAGGGGAGAGGGGAAAGGGAGCAGGAGAGAAGCGAAAAGGGGGGGAGAGGGGAGGTTAGAGAAGGGCAAGAAAAGAGGAGGAGCGAGGAGAGAAGGAAGGAAATGAAGAAAGAGGGTAATGAAGAGGGAAGGGAGCTTAAGTATAAAGGAAAATAGCTCTGAGGGACGACAGGAGCGATAGCCAGTGATAAGAAGCAAGGGAAAGAGGAGAAGATGGGAAGATTAATGAGAAGCCCTTGGGAAAAGCTGAGAGACTCTTGCTGATAAGGGAGGTCAGACGGGAAAAAAAGATTCCTCAAAGTCTCCTTGGCAGAAAGCCTTAAAAAGAGAGCTAAACACAAAGAAGGAATAAAGAGTTAAATCGATATATCACTCGAAAATAATTCAAGACACCCTCTCAGTAACCCTTTCAGCTCCATTCTCCAGCGTCACAGGAACCAAACTAAACGAAAACAAAGCCAGAATCCCTCAGCCAATCATCACCTCGGTAACAAATACTTCGGGCTGAGCGGAAAACCACACAATCCCGAGGGAGAGAGGGGGAAGGGGCGTCGGCGGGCGAGGGGAAGCTCGCGTCCAACCAGAGGAGGGGAAAGAGGGGGAGATACGCATCAGCGCCGTCGTTATATATGCAGTAAACGTTTGCTTTATGTGCTTCTATCGAGCGGCTTTGATGGTACGGGTTTTATCACCTGTGTCTTGGAGGGAATTAGTTGGACCCGCGTTTTCTCGGAGAAGGAGACGGCAAGGGCACGGTCGTGATGAAGTGCTCAGAAGAATGGCAGGGAAGCATGTCTCTATACATTTATATATAATGAATAGATGGTACACACACACACACACACACACACACACACACACACACACACACACACACATATATATTTTTTTTTCTTTCTTTCTTTCCTTCTTTCTTTTTTCCCTTTTTTTCTTTTCTTTTCTTTTTCTTTTCTTTTTCTTTACCGTACTTTCTGTTAATGAACGAACCGACGAAAAGAAATTGTATGTCCGACACGCCCCCCCCCCCCCGAAAGAAGCAAGAAGCGGTTTCGATGAGAGAGCAAGGAACTGAATCCTATTTTAACAGATCTGAACTCTCGTTTCCCCTTCTCTCAATCCCCCTTTCTCCTTTGACAAGCCAATATCCCCTATTTCCTCCTATTTCCTATTCCCTTTCCCTATTTCCTCCTTCCCTCCCGTCAAAATCTCCTTCTGTCTCCTTCTGTTTCCTCTCCCTCCCAGATACCCCTTTCCTTCCCCTTAAATATTCTCTCTCTCCACCTTATCCCCCCCTCCCTCCACCCTACTCCACCCCCAATACCCACTCCCCTTACTCCCCCCTCATTCCCTCCTTTCTAGCGACAGTTCCCTCCCTCCCCCCTCCCTCCTTTCCTTTTCCCTCCCTATCCCTATTTACCTCTCCCTTCCACCTCTCTAACTTCCTCTCCTTCCTCCCTTACCCCCTTCCCCTTAACACCCTTTCCCCTTAACGCCCCTTCCCCTTAACACCCCCTTCCCCTTAACACCCCTTCCCCTTAACACCTCCTTCCCCCTCTTACCACTCCCTGGTTTCCCCTCTCTTTCTTCCTCTTAACAACACCCTTCACCCTCCCTCCAATCCTCTCACCTAACATCCCCCTCCCCCTCCCTTCCATCCCTACCCCTTTCCCCCTCACTCCTTCACCCCTCCCTCCCTCCCTTCCTCCTTCCCCCCTCTCTCCCTTCCCCCCTCCCTTCCCTTCCCTCTCCCTTCCCCCCTCCCTCCCTTCCCTCCTTACCCCTTTCCCCCCTCCCTTCCCCCTTCCTTCCCTCCCACCACCCTTCCCTCTCCCTTCCACCTAACATCCCCCTTCC
>NC_051424.1:7429748-7432248 GCF_015228065.2 Penaeus monodon | reverse complement strand
CTCCCTCTCCCAATCTCCCTCTCCCTCTCCCTCTCTCCCTCTCTCTCCCTATTCCTCCCTCCCCCTCTCCTCCCCCCCTTCCTCCCTCCCTCTCCCTCTCTTCCTCTCCCTCTCCCTCTCCCTCTCTCCCTCTCTCTCACATGCCACTAACTGCCCGCCTCGTCATGTCGAAAGTGAGACAGAGAGACGAGTCGGGATGTCGATCAGGAAGGGTGAAAATCGCATAAATGTTGTGAATGTGGTGTAGGCATAGTGAGCGGGTTTTCTTGTTTGTTCGTTGGTGTTTATTTCCTTGTTGTATTTATTTTTATTCTTCTATGTTTCTTTTTTTCTTTGTCTTCCTTTTCTTTCGTTTTGTTTTTTCTTCTTTCGTTTTGTTTTTTCTTCTTCGTTTTGTTTTTATTCTTCTTCGGTTTTTTGTTCTTCTTAGTCCTTCTTCTCCTCGTCTTTCTTCCTTTTTCGTGATTTTTCCTTACTTATTAATTGTTATTCTTATAGTTCTTTATTCCTTACATCTTTATTCCTTACATCTTTATTCCTTTTTTTCCTTTTTTCATTTTTATTAGCTCTTTTTAGCTTTTCAACGTCATTATTTTCTCTTATCGCCGTTTTCGTTTTCATTGCTAGCATTGCAAATATTACTATTACCATTATCGTTGTTTTATTATTTTCCTTTATTTTCATCTTTTCTTACATATTTTGCCTCTTCCTTTTCTTACTTCTCCTTGGACATTTCCCTTCGATTTTTGCCTTTTTTTTCTTTTTTTTTTAAGGAGCCGAGTTTTCTTGACACCGGAGGCCTTTGTGTGGGGAAAGTTTTTTTTTGTTTGTTTGTGTGTTTGTTTGTGCGCGTGGGTGGCTTGCTGAGTGGATGAAGGGGGGGAAGGGGAGGGGGGGAAGGAGGGAAAGGGAGGGAGGAGGGAAAGGGGGGGGAGGAGAAAGGGAAAGAGAAAGGGGAGAGTGGACAGAGGAAGGAGAGGAATAGGAGGGCTATGTTGGGGAGAGAGGGGGAGGGGAGGGGAGGGGAGGGAAGGGAGGGAGAGGGAAAGCGATACTAGAGGGGGAGAGCGAAGGGGAAGAGGCAGAGAGGAGGAGAGAGGAGAGAGAGGAGAGGAAAGAAGAGAGGAGAGAGAGAGAGAGGAGGAGAGAGGAGAGAAGAGAGAGATGAGAAGAAGAGAGAGATGAGAAAAAGAGAGAGAGAAAGAGAGAGAGAGAGAGAGAGAGAGAGAGAGAGAGAGAGAGAGAGAGAGAGAGAGGTCAGAGTATTAGTCGAATTAGCGAATGAAAAATCTGAAAGAGCAAGAACTAAGCAAAAGACCTCATCATGCACTCAACATGGACCCACATACTCATACTCATATCCACTGAGTAACAAAAGTTTAAAAGTTAATTAAATGGAGACAAAAAAACAAACACAAAAAGAAGAAAATATGCATAAGTCACATGCTAACAAAAGACGAAACATTAATCAGAAGTAGAGAGAGCCAGAGACCCAATGTCCAACCCCCACCCTCCCCCTCCCCCCCCCTCCCCCTCCCCCTCCCGGTGCCGCCACAACAGACCTCCAGCTGTGAATTGGTCTACAGTGTTGCCAGCTTTCCTTTCTGTATGCAGTGGTGCCATTGTTTGTTTGTTTATTTTTTCCTGATCTCTTTGTTTACGTTCCAATACCGGTTATCAGATGGTGATAAACATAATAATCCTTGTCCACATATTGATACTTATTTACTGAGTATCATTATTTTTCTTATTATTATTAGCATTATTGTTATCATTATTATTATCATAATATTATCATTATTATCACTATTATTATTATTATTAATATTATTAATGTTATTATTACTATTATTATTATTATTATTATTATTATTATCTTATTATTATTATATTATTATCATTATTATTATCACATTATTTGTTGTTTGTGTTATTATTGTTATATCATTTATTATTATTCATTGTTCTATTACTATATATCATTATAATCATCATTTATTATACATATCGTAAAACTTTTCATTTTACAACTGTCCTATTCTATATATCTAGTTATGAAATTTCCTTTCTATAATTCGTAATTTCTTCTCTCTCTCTCTCTCTCTCTCTCTCTCTCTCTCTCTCTCTCTCTCTCTCTCTCTCCCTCTCCCTCTCCCTCTCCCCCTCTCTCCCTCTCTCCCTCTCTCTCTTAATGGCATGTTATTTAGTCTCTTCCTTGCCTAACCTTCTCTTTTTCTCCATAAACCTTCCCTTGTGGAAATATACTTCACATTACTCAGATTGCTCATTTCTTACACCTTCTCTCTCTTTCTTCTCTTCCTTTTCTCCTTATTCTTCTTCTCTTTTCCTTTTACCTTTTTTCTCCCTCTCTTTTACCTTCCCTGCCTTTCCTCCTCTCCTGCAAAATTTCCTTCGTTACTTTTTACTTTTTTATTCACTTCTGTCAGACTCACTTCCTTCCTCTCTTCCTCTATTCCTTTCTCTCTGTCTCCCTCTTTCC
>NC_051424.1:7414748-7417248 GCF_015228065.2 Penaeus monodon | reverse complement strand
TTCATCTCTCCGCGAATCATTTTTCCACTCTTTCGTTAGTCATTCCTTCATCTCTCCACGAATCGCTTCATCTCTACGCGAGTCATTTCTCGAGTTTGTCGCTAGTTATTCCTTCGTCTTTCCGCTAGTCATTTCTTCATTTCTAAACGAGTAATTTCTCAATTTTTTTGCTAGTCATTCCTTCATTTCACCGCGAACCAAATCTCCATATTTTCGCTAGTCATTTCTACATTTCTCCGCGAGCTTTTCATCACTCGGTGAGTCATTCCTTCATCTCTCCGCGAGTCATGCCCTTTAGTTGGATGAAAGCATCATATTTAGGATTAATCTCCAGCTGACCAGTGTCAACATGTCTTTGTCATAAGCGCGTGACTGACATACTTGTCCTAAATTCTTGTCATGTCTTTTGTGCAGTAGGGAATGATGGAAGAGAAGGTAAAAAAAAAAAACTAATATTCAAAATGAAATTAAATTATGATAATTTTTGTAATCATAGTGATTACTTTGATAACGATAATAACAGTAGCAAAGATGTTGATGAATATGAGCAGTACTAGGGAGTAGTACTACTAAGAATATTACAGTATTAGTGTTAAAGATATTAGTTGTAGGAAAAGTAGTAGCAATAATAATAATAGTGATAATAACAAATGTGATATAACTAGTAATTATAACAATGATGATAATAATGACAATAATTCTAGTAATATGAATAAAGATAAGAGTGAATATAACAATGATAATTACAAAAACGACAACACCCAAACAACACACAAAAATAAAAGCAACAAAAATAATAACAAATAAAAATAGAACTTCGCGTCCTCTCGCTACCGTTCACACTTTACCTGGAGAGGGAAGGAGGCGCAAAAAAGGTTATATGATGGAGATGCCGAGGTGACAAGGCTGAGTAATGGTGACGGAAGAATGATTATAGCGAGTGAGAGTGAGAGGAGGCTGACTCTCAGAATGGGCGGTGGGTCAGGAAATTCAATGCCTTGGCAGGTGAAGATGGCAAGGGAGAGACAAGGGAGAGTGATACGTCGGTAGATATTCAAAGAATGCATAGGGGGGGAATTTTTATGGAAAGGGAGGAGAGGTTGTGTTGTTGCAAATTGGGTTGCCGTCCGTAGAGTTTTGAGCGGTCACTACTAATGCAAGTGTTATTTATTTTTTCCAGTTACGCTTTTATATCCTTATATAGAGTTGAATATATCTGAATTGCGTATGCTTGTGTGTGTGTGTGTGTGTGTGTGTGTGTGTGTGTGTGTGTGTGTGTGTGTGTGTGTGTGTGTGTGTGTGTGTGTGTGTGTCAATGCGTATGTGCGTGTATGTGTGTTTGTGTGTATGTATGCATGTGCCTTTATGTCATTATGTGTGTTAGATCTTTCTAAGAATATTGACTAGAGAAAAAATATAATTTTTATATAAAATGTTGCAAGAACTGTAATTGTCTCGTCTTTGTTCCCGCACCCCCAGTGAAAATGATTTTCCACAATCACCTTTCCCACCCTACAAAGCCCTCTTGTTATACCAGACAGAACATGTATATCCTATGCAAATATCCGCGATCCAGAGGAAGCAGAGAAGAAGAATAAAAAAGGAAAAAGGAAGAAAAAAAAGTCGTATATGGAAAGCCTGCTGCGGATGTCTCCCGCTCCGAGGCCTAAGGGAGAAAGACCCACGTCTCTCTTTTCACTTAATTTCAGGTCTCGTTTCTCTCCTTCCTGTCTGTCTGTCTGTCTGTCCGTCTGTCCGTCTGTTAGGATATCTTGTTCTCTCTCTCGTTTGTGTGTCTATCTGTCTTCCTATCTTCCTATCTCTCTCTTCTCTCTCTCTCTCTCTCTTCTCTCTCTCTCTCTCTCTCTCTCTCTCTCTCTCTCTCTCTCTCTCTCTCTCTCTCTCTCTCTCTCTCTCTCTCTCTCTCTCTCTCTCTCTCTTTTATTTATTTATTTATTGCTACACACCTCTTGTACCCTTGTCCTCCATCTGCCTCCCTTTCCTCTCTCCCGCTATGCCCCTTCTTACTTCGCTTCTGTTTTGGTTCGTCTCTCTCCGTCACCCACCCCTTCCTCCCCTGTTATCCTTGCCTTGCTTTCATCTCCCTCTTGCTCCCCTTCTCCCACTCTACTTCCCCCCTATCTACGTTTCCCCTTCCTCTCCTTCTCCCTCTGGGCCCTCTCTTCCTCCTCCTTCTCTCTTCTCTATCCCCTTTTCCCCTTCTTTCCCCTCTGCTTATGTCTTCCCCTTCCTCGTTCTCTCTTTCCCCTCTTTCCATCTCCTTATATCCTCCCCCTCCCCCCCCCCCCCTCTCTCTCTCTCTCTCTCTCTCTCTCTCTCTCTCTCTCTCTCTCTCTCTCTCTCTCTCTCTCTCTCTCTCGTCCCCCCATCTCCCTCCTCTATTCCCTCTTCCCCTCTTCCTATGTCCTCCCCAAGGTGTATTTACCACCGAAATAAGAGCAAGAGAAGTTCAGATGAAGCATCCCGTAACAAACGTCGG
>NC_051424.1:7402248-7409748 GCF_015228065.2 Penaeus monodon | reverse complement strand
AAATTTAGAGAGAGAGAGAGAGAGAGAGGAGAGAGAGAGAGAGAGAGAGAGGAGGAGAGAGAGGAGAAGAGAGAGAGAGAATAAGAGAGAGAGAGAGAGTAAGAGAGATAGAGGGGGGAAAGAGGAAAGAAAAGATAGAGAGACAGGGGACACAGAAAGGGAACAGAGAAAGAAAAGATAGAGAGACGGGGACACAGAAAGGGACAGACAGACAGACAGGCAAAAAAAAAATCAACGGCACACAGACAGACGGATAAAGAGAGGCAGACAGAGAAACAGCCATAGAAGTAAGCCCGTCAAAGGACGCTCCTCGAAAGAACGGGATCAAGAAAACCCGCAGTGTGATCAACAGAGCCACGGGGGGGAGGGGTGGTACAGAGAGAGAGGGGAAGGGAAGAGAAGGAGATGGGGAAGGGAAGAGGGGAGAGAGGGGGAAGGGAGGGAGGGAGAGAGGGGAAGGAAGGAAGAGAAGGGGAGGGAAGGGGGGAGAGAGAGGAAGGGAAAGGGGAGGAGAGATGAAAGGGGAAGAGGTAGAGGGGAGAAGGAGGAGAGGAGAAGAAAGAGGAGGGAGGAGGAGAAAAGGAGGGAGAGAGGGAGGGTAGAAGGGTAGATGGGGAGAGACGGAAGGAGGGGAAGGGAATAGGAGCGAGGGAGGAAAGGAATGGAAAAGGGGAGAAGGAAGGAAAGGAATGAAGAAAAGGATGGGGAAGAGAGGAGAAGCAAAGAGGATGGGGGGGGAGAAGGGGGGGGAAAGGAGGTATGGAAACTAATCAGAAGTATGGGAACGGAGGATGGAGGAGGAGGAGGAGGAGGAGGAGGGTAAGGAAGATCAAGGGGGGGAGGAGGAGGAATGAGGAGGGCCAGGGGAGGGGGGGGGAGAGCAAGACTACGGACCCCTGAGATAGAAGATGTAATGGAGATGGGCTTCAGGAAATTAAATAAAGGTCGAAGATTACCTTGTAATTTCAAACAGACGCCCGTGAGGCTGATGCTCCGCCGGGTTGGAGGCATCAGCTGTGACCTGGAATCTCGCGCAGTTGAATTCATCTACATACATAAATTTTTTGATAATGACAGTGAAGATAATAATAATGACAATGACGATAATAATAATGATAATGACAATAATGATGTTAATATTAGTATTAATAGTAGCATTATTGATATTTGCATTATCATTATCATTATTATTATTATTATCGTCACTGTAATTATTATGATCGTCATCGTCATTATTATCATTATTGTTATTGTTATCACGTTTTTATCCTTGTTGATGTTATTACTGTTATTATCATTATCATTGTTATTATTGTAACTATATTATTGTTGCCATTTTTATTAATAGTTTTATTCTTATTACTGTTGTATTATCATCATCATTATTATTGTTACTGTTATTACCATTATTATTATTATTATTTTTTTTTTTTTTTTTTTTTTATCTATTATTATCATCTATTATCTTATTATTATTATTATTTTATTTAGATTATCTAGATTATTTTCCACCTACAACATCATCATGCTTTCTCCCCCCCTACAGTCTCTCAATCTCTCTCTCTCTTTCTCTCTCTCTCTCTCTCTCTTTTCTATCTATTTATCTATCTATCTATCTATCTCAATCTCTCCATCCCTCCTCCTCCTCTCTCCCTCCTCCTCCTTCCCTCCCTCCATCTCTCCCTCTTTCTCGCCGGAGACTTATCTGAGCTCCCCCCCCCCCCGCGCTTTCGAGTCCTTCCTCTGCTTCTGTCTCATCCATTCAGCTCGGCTTTTAGTGCCATCCACATGCGTCATTCGTACACTCTTCTCCCTTAATGGAAAATTTATGTTTTTTTTTTTTGTGTGTGTGTGTGTTTTATGGCGTTGGTGAGAAAGTGAGTGAATGTTTTTTTTCTCTTATTTTATTTATTTATAAATTGATTTATTTATCTATTTGTTTATTATTGTTATTATTTTTACTATTATTTTTTTTTTATTATTATTATTATTATTATTATTATTATTTTATTTTTTATTGAAGGGTGATCTCGACCTTTGTGATAAAAACTTTAATTTTTCCTTCTTTCTTTCTTCTTATGGAAATTTATTTGTTTGTTCATTATTTATTATTAAAGATAAAGATCAACTATAAATAACTTTGTGTATTTGGAAGCTAGATAAAAAAAAAAAAATCATGGCCTCATAATTCATAAACAGGCTTAACATGTGTTATTGATCTTACAGATTCTCGATGCATGAATTGCCATTGTGCAATAATGTTCACGCATGGCTTTATGGATTGATGAAAAAGAGGAAAGCTGCGTTGCTAGTCTAGAAATTGAAAAAAAAATTATAATAATGATAATTTTTTTTTTAATGGGGCTGACCTCGCACTAATTATGAATTAATGAGATACAAATATTTTTTTCCGAATTTGCAGGTGAACCGTGGTCTTTTAATTGGGGGAAAATAGCAAAAAAAAAAGGGGGGGGGGAGACAAACACAGTATAAAGCTAGATTGAATGCAATATATCAAATGATTTCAAGATCTTACAACCCAACATACCACATCACACAGAGTATGAAATTCAGGAACATTTTATGAATGTCCTAGTGATTCCTGGTTTCCTAGAATATCCACAATGAATAGAAAAAAAAATAGAGACTAAATTGTAGTTTATCAAATGATTTCCAAATCTTACAAATCAGATAATTTCAGTAGTACGTTATGGATATTTTCCTCACAAATATTATGGAGAGTAGGTTATAATATATCAAATACCTGCACAATCTTACATGTCACACAGTCTATAAAATTCAATAAGATTGTATAAATATTACTATTATTCCTATACTTTCGCAATTAATAAAAAATAGCATTTCTTACATGTCAGATAAGCCTAATCACACAATGTAAAAAATTCTGTAATATTTCCACGAAAATCCTTATAATTCGTTTCATAATAGTAGGTAATAACAAAAAAAGACCAGTTTAGAATTGCAGTACATCAAACAAATCCAAAATCTATGAAATTCAGGAAGTTTTTGATAAATATTCCTAGAATACCTATAACATTAGCATAGAACTGAAAAAAAATAGAAATTAGGGGATACGAACTCACAGTAAACAGCATGAGGCCGGCAATAATCCTACGAGAATATATCGTCTCATTTTTCCTCTTTTCTCTTTTTTTATTGGATTTGCAGCAAGAGAATGTGCCATAACAACCCCTTGCAAAATGAAAATTGCCAAGGTATGACATGTTAAGTGTGCAACTGCCTCTAAATCAACGATGACTCATGGCACAGTGTTCCCATGATGGCGAGGTTGTGTGATAACACGGGGTTGGTTACACTGCTATCGATCATGCGTCACAACGGTTGCTGATCGAGCTACGAATTTTCTTCTTATTTATCCATTTATTCGTTCATTTATTTATCTATCTGTATATCTATTTGTTTCCTTGATTTTCTTATTATGATATATCTGTTATTAATATTATTATTATTATTATATTTATGTAACTATTTCTATTTATCTACTTGCTTGTATGTGTTATATTCATTTGTCTCTTTTATGATAAAAGCATTGGTTTCGGAAATACTTAGTTTAGCAGCATGAAAAAAAAGAAAGAAAAAAATAGTCCTGAGGTTGTATCTTTCCATATTTCAGATTTTTTTTTTCTATAATCAATAACAGTCTTAGAAAATAATAATTTTTCTTATTGTGCTTTTATCATCACCGACATTGCTGGTAATATCTTAGCATTAAAAGTGGTATCAATAACATCAATAATAATCGTAAAAGCAAAAATATCATAAACAATCATGGCCAAAATATCATAATATGAAATAACTAATAGAAATAGTCTCATGAGAGGGACACAGCTATAAACCTTTCGATGATAATAAAAGCAATAAAAAAGGGAATCATTATCATCATATTCATTTTCATTTTATCAATTCAACTGTGCCATCGTCAAAGCGGAAGTGTTGCAGTCATTATTATTGTTAATGATAAAACCGAGTTACAGCATTAATATTTTTGGTGTGTGCATATTATATTCGTGGCTCTGACTGATTGCATAATCTCTCTCTTTCATCTTTTTGCTACGATATTAAAGGTAAAGATCAACTATAAATAGCCTAATATTGTTCCTCTCTCTCTCTCTCTCTCTCTCTCTCTCTCTCTCTCTCTCTCTCTCTCTCTCTCTCTCTCTCTCTCTCTCTCTCTCTCTCTCTCTCTCTCTCTCTCTCTCTCTCTCTCTCACTGTCTCTTTCTCTCTCTTAAATGCAGATATGACATACAGACGAATAGACAGATATAAATAAATATATAGACAGGACATATGGACAGATAACTATAGATCCAGATATAAATAGATATGGTAAGGATGAATGCATATGTAATAAAAACCACTATCGTCTAGATTGTGTATTATCCTGTACAAGTGCATATCAATTTATCTTTTTGTCTGTCTATCTTTCAGTCAACTTACCAATCTACCAGTCCATCTCTACATTAATAAACACCAGAACCTTTTATCATCAAGTCGAGATTCTGCGAAAACCCAAAAGAAGGTTGACTGGTCGCATCCAAAGGCAATCAGATGTACTTTATGGATACTCCGCCGAACTTTTAACTCAGCTATAAAGTGTGTGATTCTATTATAGGCCGCCTAACCATCCTGCAGGAGATGTGGCCGTAAAGCTTTGGAAACCTTTTGAGGCAGAGGGGCGTCGAGACACTTTTAGAGGGAATAGGGTGGGGAGGGAGAGAGAGAGATTTGTGTGTACGTATGCGTGGGTGTCTTCTATTGTTTGTTTGTGTGTGTGTGTGTGTGTGTGTGTGTGTGTGTGTGTGTGTGTGTGTGTGTGTGTGTGTGTGTGTGTGTGTGTGTGTGTGTGTGTGTGTGTGTGTGTGTGTGTGTGTGTTGTGTTGTGTGTGTGTTTATCTGGGGTTGTTTGTTCTGTATATGTGTATATATGTGAGACAAAGGGAGAGAGAGCGGATGTGTTTGAGTTCAATGTGAAAACAAAATTCCAAAAGATAAAAGACAATATTTAAACGCATGTCAAATATTTTTTTCTTTCTTACTTTCTTCGTCTTCGTTCACATCCTTGTAAATAGCATGAATTACCTGAAGTTAAGGAAAATACAAACGTCTTGAATAATAAATATTACAAGCCGAATATCCCTATTAGAAATTCATGCATTTAATCATTCCCTTTGCAATGTTCACCGTTTTCTATCAAGGAATTATAAGTTCATATTTACTCTCTTGTTGGTATTTCGTTGAGTGTTTATTTAATTGTTAGTATTTTGGGAAGAGTAACAGTTGTCAAAAGATTTTTTTTTTTTTTTTTTTTTTTAGTTTTTCTCTTTTTTATGTTTTGCTGTGGGTGGAGTTTCTTCTCATTTTCGTTTTTCCTCTTTTGCTGTGTTTCTTCCTCTTTCTGTATCTGCTTTCCCTTCTTTCTTTCTTTTCCCTTTTTTTCCTTTTCCCTTCTTTATCAATACTTCTTTTTCTTTTTCTTTTTTTTCCCTTCTTTTTTTCTCCTCCTCCTCCTCCTTCCCTTCTTCTGCTCCTCCTCCTCCTTCCTCTTCTTCTTCTTCTTCTTTATTTTCCTCTTTTTTCTCCATAATTAGATGCAATAATAAACTTGACCTTTCACCTCTTCCTCGATTTTCTGTGACCCTGACCTTACGTGTTCCTGCCACTCGATATTATTTTCAGATGATAAATGATCTTCAAAGAGTTCTAGAAATAGAATAGTTTTCATAGACGATATTATACAGATTCAGTCTTATTGAATGCATTTCTGTTGCATAAAATGCTTTATATTCTTCCAAGTTTGTATATGTTTGTTTGTTTGTGTGGAGCTGTCTAAGGGAGGGTGTGTGTGTGTGTGTGTGTGTGTGTGTGTGTGTTTGTCTGTGTGTGTGTGTGTGCGTGTGTGTGTGTTTGTCTGTGTGTGTATGGGCATGTGCGTGTGTGTGTTTGTCTGTGTGTGTATGGGCATGTGCGTGTGTGTGTGTTTGTCTGTGTGTGTATGGGCATGTGTGTGTGTGTTTGTCTGTGTGTATGGAGATGTGTGTGTGTGTGGTGTGCGTGTTTGTCTGTGTCTATTATTGCCTGCATAATTGTTCAAACAGAAACGAATGCAAATGAATTTCATGACATATAAGAATTGAAAAAAGTCTATTTGTCATTTTTCAATTCGTTTATTTGTTTATTTATCAATCTATTCATTTTATCTATCATCTTTATCTGTCTGACTATCTGCTTGCCTGTTTATTTACGTGTTTATCCACTTTTCATCTATTTATCTATTAATTCATTTTACTATTCCTTCATTAATCACTAATTTACTTCCTTATTCATTTATTTATTTTATTGGTTTTGTCTATCAATTTATCTACTCACTTATTTATTCATATATCTACTTATCTAGTTATGCATTTCTTCATATGTCTATTTATCTAGTCATGCATTTATTCATATATCTATTTGTCATCTTATCTACTTATTCATTTATCAATTAATTGATCTACTTATTCATTTATCAATTAAATTATTTATCTACTTATCTATCTACTCATTTATCCATTAATTTGCTCATCTATTTATCTATCATGTCATCCATTCTGTCCTCACCTGCCCACCGTTAACGTGGTCTTAATCTGCACGCCGACAGATCCCTTTGCCAACAACGACAATGCCTCTTGTCAAACACCTCTGGTAAGGACAGTGACTCAGCAGAAAACGCACACTTTTTGGAGGTTTCAAAAACTATAGAGCATATTATAAAAGCATTTATTCTTGGGAGTAATACAGCATGTCTAACACAGTAGTTGGAAAGCGTATTATTTTGCTAGATATTCTATCATTGGGAGAAGTATAGTATATACATGTGGGCCAGTATGCTAGATATATGGTTGTATGATATCTGGTGTTATTTTAGAAGCGTGTTAATGTCTTTTTTTTGTCTTTTTTCTTTCTTTTTTTTTGCCTGGTAAATATCCTTTGCAGAGGCAAAAGTGACATGGCGAGTGGAGAAAATATTGAATCTATATAATCTAATATCGATGTATAATTATAATTATATCATAGTTCTTCCGTCCGTGAATTGTATTTCCTGATAATTATTATTAGAAAAAAAGAGGCAAATGAAATAAATACCATGAAGGTAATAAGTATTCGAGTGTCTTCTAATTTATCAGAAGAGGAGTTAATAAAAAATACTCGACACTTACTGTAGTGCACATAGATTGTGGAACACGAAAGCGAAAGCAACACATAAATCAAACAAGGTCATGCAAATGCTCAGCTCTAAGTGCAACAAAGTCTGATAACGGAGGGTGTGCATGCAATCCCCTCCCCTTACCCCCCCCCCCCACTACTTCATGCACGGGACACTCAACATTCACTCTTTTAACGGAGGAAGTAAATGTCAAAATTGCACTGATCACAAATACTTGTTTAAAGTTCGCTGTGCAACATGGGGAGGACGTAA
>NC_051424.1:7382248-7387248 GCF_015228065.2 Penaeus monodon | reverse complement strand
GTGAATTGAACAAATATAAGAATACCATCCATTGTAAATATCTTGCATGCTGAGGTCTAGCTGACACATATACTTGCCATTCTTGAAAATGTCATTTTCTAATCTTTGAATAATTGTCTATTAATTCAGAGTGACATGTTGACTGGAGTATTCCCCTTTGTTCACTTCACTGAAAGCACTTCAGGATAATCATTGCTTTTAAATTTCACTTTATTAACAAATAAAAATACATCAAGAAATATCATTCATGCATGATTCTGTTTGAGATTCATTACTTGCTGAGAAAGATTATATCAACGATACAAACAAAAGGCAGTCTCAATTAAATGGACTTACCCATAGTTGATTTAGTGGCCGAATAGATGAACAGAAATTATCAATCCACGTTTTATGAAGAGTGTTATCTAGATGTTGTTTGTGTTAAGCATGAGTTGTTGAAGATTCAAACGTATTCTGAATGTTTGCAATACGCCACACAGAAGCGTAATCTCCCTCATAGAGTTGGAGTTAGATGCCATTCAGGCTATACATGCATGCAATCAATATCAGTAATGTTCATTTTATTGTCTGGTTAGGAACTGATATGTAGATTCAACAATTTCTGAATGTCATTCTTCGTACAAGAACTGTAGTTGGAAGTGACATATCAGTGCTATTGTCGTATGTGTTACGTTCATATGATATATAGATATATAGATTATAAATATATCATTTTATTTATATATATTATATGAGTATATATTATAATATATAATATATTTATATATATATATATATATATATATATATATGTATATAGATATTACATAATATAATACATATTATATATATAATATATCTATATATATATATATTATATATATATATTATATATTATATAATATTATATATATATATATTATATGTGTATATATATATATATATATATTTACATATATACGTTATACATACTTTTTAATTATGCACATTCTGTATGCTTATGATGTTAATATCACGATGCAATATTTGTTCCAACTTTTATGTCTCTCTTAAACATAGTTTTTCATCAGTTCTAAACTTTATAAATTAGTGCTTTAAAGTTTGTTAATTAAACCTTCTAAATTGTTACAGCAAAAATATATCCATTCCTTCACCTAACGAAAAATTATTTATCTGAATACAAGATTCATTATTAATGATTCTGATAAATAATAATAATAATAATAATAATAATAATAATAATAATAATAATGATAATGATAATAGCGATAATAAAATAATAATAATAATAATGATAATAATAATGATAATGATAATAATAATAATAATGATAATATAATAATAATAATAATAATAATAATAATAATAATAATAATAATAATAATAATAATAATAATAATAATAATAATAATAGCGATAATAACAATGATAATATCAATAATAATAATAAAGACAGTAATAAACCTATAAAAAGATATAGTTCTATAACTAGACCTAAGGCATAAGAGGACCGCGTACTAAAACCCGTTATCACCCACAAAGCCTGACGACGGCCAAGATGAGGTAACTAAGAGAAAGTCGTTTGGCAGTTTCCTTTCCTTTCACGATTAGATTTCACTCTCAGATTTCCGGGCTGGCGCTTGGGAGGGAGGGGGTGAGAGTGGGGGAGGGGTGGGAGGCTCTCATGAACGTCTTGTGTAAGCTCTTGTGACGGCCTCGGGGCTTCGAGTGTGAGTCTCAGGCTCTTTGTTGAGGTTAAAGAGCGGTTTGGCAAGGGCTTACGTCCGTCTGAGGTCCCCCTCCCTCCTTCCCTCCTTCCCTCTCCCCCAAGTGACTGGCCCAATGGCTTGGAATGTGCAGTTAAATATAAATTCTTCTCCAGTTTGTGTTCCTGCATTACGTACTAATTCTGGTTTTCTTGGGACGTGAATTGACTCTCTTTGAATATCTAATCGCTATCTTTATCTCATTTTCCTCTATTTGTCTTCGAATCACTGAGTGACTTATTTCTTCAACGTAGCTCTAACTTCCGGCGTTCAGCCTTACGTTCCTAGTTGGCCAAGCAGTCTTAGAGTCGCTGCGTCCTGTCACTGTCTTCTTCCTATCATTGCCTGCTCTTTCTGTCTTTTTTTGCAACTTCTTCTTCTACTACTATAAGGCCGAGAGACAGCAAGGTGTCCAGAACTCTCAAGGACAGTCCCCGGTTCAGCCTAAGGCTCAGCCTCAGGCACAGCCTCAGGCACAGCCTCAGGCACAGCCTCAGGCACAGCCCCAGGCACAGCCAAAGGCACAGCCCCAGGCACAGCCTCAGGCACAGCCTCAGGCACAGCCAAAGGCGCAGCCCAGAGCTCAGTCTCAGCAGGTAATTCAAAAGCAGGTTACCAGAGATGCATGGCATAGTTAGAAAATAGATGCGATAATTTGAAGTAGAAGTGATTTACTTTACATATGATTTTATATGAAAAATACTGAGGATAATTGGATAGCAAGGTAAGTGTGGTCATTTCTTTGAATAGCAAATCTTAGTGATTTGGCTTTAGTGCCGAGGCAGCAAGTGTAGTGATCTTAGGTGGCAGGTGAGCATGGGTCAAGGGCCAGCATGATAAACTTTACACCAAGACGGATAAATGGATTATCATGGGGTTGCGGTAGAGAAGTGTTAACCGTTTAGCCAATCTACTATCCCTCTGATAAGTTTTTCACTGAAAGAATTTACTATGACGTCTTTTACCTTGTCTATCTTAGTGACACTCCTGCCATTACGGACTTAACCGATCAAATAACAACAAAATGCTCACAAAGATACAACAGCATATGCTTGTTTCTTTTTTTTCTCTTTAATAATTTTAAGCATACCAACTAATCGTTTCCCCTTTTGCTTTTTTCGCTCTCTTCTCAGGCGAGGCCAAACCAGGTATTAGTTTGCGTGAAGTAGCGGGGTGCCACATGCGTTCTCATGGCATTCAGTAAATGTTTTCTCGGAGCTCGACTGGTAGACGGCTATCACGTTATACCTGTAGTTATAGATTTTGTTCCCACATTACTGAGACGTATTTATAGATTTGTGGCGTCTTAGCCTTCTACCAGACGAGGGCCGACGTCTCATATGAACCATTTGCTCGAGGGATACAGTCATTCAAATATATTTCAGAGAATATGAGCTTTTGTAAATACAACGATACTTTTTTTCTTCTCCAAAATTGCGTTTAACGAAATAAAACAAAATTGGCAATCAAAGCGGAATGAATAGACCGTCAGGGAATTAAGGGCAGTCCGTTGACAAAGAAGATACAACTTACAAAGCTTCTCAGGTGCCATACAAGTCGATGATGAGTGCCATGGTAATGCAGTCAGTAAGTTACTCAGCCAATCCCAACCTTCGTCTCATCCACTATGACCACCAGTCCACGTGTTATGTGTAATGTGCGCCACCATGACCAGCAGGTAATTCCCCTGTGTTCACCTTATTAGCGTTGGATCACATACCTAGTATCCTGAGTACATAAGAGTTGAGAGTACATTTTGACATTCTGATAAGGCACGAATGGGAATGAATTATTTTACATTGCAAATGTATTATGTAATTATTTTAAAATAATAATAAACTATAAAAAGAAAACGCAGATCGATATGTCAATTACGTATTCTAAACAGTGAAATTATTAATTCTCATTCTCACCTTCTATGGCACGAAAGTAAGGCCACATAGATTATCAAGCCGCTTGGCGATATGTAAATGTTTATTTCTTCGCTTCATTTATATACAACATAGCTTCATATGAGGATTCGAAACACCTAGTAGTGTTGTCAGAGGTTTAGATTGCAGCTAATGTCACCAAACGTTTATATTTCTGAATCGAAGATCGAGAAACGTGTTAATTATAGGATTAAGACCAGTAGCGTTTATATCTTATCAGATTATTTTTAAATCACTATTGTTCTCCAAGAGATAGTTTGTTTGTTTGTTTGTTTTGCCAATCATTGTCTCTGGATTTGGATTTTTTCCTTAGAAAGGGTTTTAATTTTGTCCCTTTGGTATATTATTTTATAAATTCAACTGCTAAAATTCCTTGTGGAAAACGAATGTGCCTCTTTTTCCATCCTTATAGCTTTATGTTATATATTATATGGGTTTTCCTGAATCAGCTGATACCGCCTTCCACGTTACGTTTCAATCAAGGAGTAACTGGTTATACTGCACACACGTTCATTGCCCATTAGTTTAGTTTATTACATGCTTACTTCGTGGATGATATGTGTGACTTACCATAAACCATTGTCTTTATTTTATCTGCTGTTATTTCATAAACAATCATATTTTTTTCGTGTCATATGTTTCGGTTTAGTGTTCGTCCGAGCATTCATTATCAAGTATTACAGATCTTTTTAACATGGTCATCATTGTTATCACTGTGAGTGGTGAACAAACACAGACACGTCACTGGTAGTCCAGATGGTTGAAACAGAGGTAGGGAGAAGGCGTCACCATAGAACCGGGATAGTCTTATAATAGTTTAGTGGTCATAACAAGCCAACGCTGCTAGCTGCGTGTCGGTATCTGGCGATTTCTTGTCTCCACTTGCTTGCTAATAACGACACATATGCCCAAATATACACACGCACAGACCTATTGTAATAAACCCATATGTTCACAACCAGCACCCTTCCAGTACACTGAATGCACTTACCTTAGAGTAACAGCATACGATATGTTTCGTGTGTATATGAAGACATAACACAGTATCAGGTTAGAGATATTTTTGCTGACGTTGCGAATCAATCAAAATATTCAGTTTCCTTATCGACTACACCTCCACCCATGCAGTTCGCACCCGCCGCTGGCACAGATGTCTATCAGTAAGGCTTGACTTGAACCATAGTCTATAACTTAGATTTATATATACATGTATGTATACATACGTACATACATATGCATACATACATGTGTGTGTGTTGTAATATATATATAATTATTCATATATATTATTATATATATATATATATATATATATATATATATA